>NC_141687.1:673033485-673208485 GCF_964263255.1 Lissotriton vulgaris | reverse complement strand
TAAGTGGAGAGCTGTTTTGGTAGGCTGGAGTATTTCATAGGGTCTTGGCAGAGTGATAGGTGAGGTTGGGGTTAATTTTACAGACATAGAACTTGTATAGCAAGCCAGCTGAGGTCTGTGTAAGTGTGTATTCGCAACAAACCCAAGATTGTGTACCGATTACGGGGATCTGGAGCTGCATAAAAAGCAGTAGATGAACACAATTAACTGTTATTGCTGGGGGAGGGGGGGCATTAAGCATCTAATGTCTGTTGTTCAGTGCAATTAGCACAGTTGGTGGCACGAACATAGTGAATTTGTAGGGAGAAAAGGAGATTTGTCACATTGGAAAAGAGGTGCAGGAAAAAGTAAGCAATTCTATAGGTTCTCTATAGGGGAAAAATAAGGGGGCCTAAGACAGATCGTTGAGGAAGATAGACAGATAGTTGAGTTGGAAAAGAGGTGCACTTAAATGTCCGATCCACAGGGTGGCCTTGCCAATCACAAGCTCATCCTAGCTTTCCTTTTGTTGCTCCTTATTAGACTTTGGGATTTGTTGTCTGTGACCTGGTACAGGGGTATATCATAGTTTTAATTTCGAGAATACCGAAAGGGGGGTATTTGTGGTGCTTGGCTTAAATACGTTCTAACCTTTGTTGCCACCTTGCCAATGCATAACATTATTTTTTGATACTACTTCTGGCACTTAGTTTACAAGTAATCTCTTTTTGTGATTGAATTTGGTAAGTATTATCAGAAACCTACTATTAATCGACTTATTTGATAAATCATAAGTTTGTGGGAAATCTATAACACCTATGGTTGATTGTTTTCAGTTATTTGGTATTTCTACTTTTTTTGGGGAATAATTAATCTATACATGCTAGAAGCGAATATCTACATCCTACGTTTTAGTAAATGTTATGAAGGACACCGATTTTTATTGTGATTTATTTCAAATGTTGCCCTCTTTCTGTATTTGTTAGCGTGTTTGTTTCTTCTTGGCATTTGTTACTTTACGTTCATTTAGTACATACCAGTTTTTGTGCAGTCTTGAGCTAATGTCTGAAAGTTTTGAGCATTTAAAAACACCTAAATGTAATCCTGTTTCCTGATTGTATTCATGATAGTTTGTATATTAAAAAGTGAACCATTAAAACTTATTTCTGTCTGCTGTTTACACCCTAAACTCTACTGTGTTGATTATTTAAGACACCCAACTGTTAAGGCGTAAAGATTTCCTCCCTTCCAGCCCTGATGAATTACCACAACTGCACAACACGACACAAACCATGAAACTTCTGCCCGAGGGGGAGAGGGGACTCATTTATTTGTGGGATTTGACAGTTGGCTATCTGGACATGAAGCTGCAGCTAAGCTACTACAAGCCGATGTCTAAACCGGAGTCATTATCAGTGCAAAGCACGAAAGCCAAAAAAAGTAACCGAATACAATACAAATGTCTGTTGACATGAGTATTTATATCTATATATTCTATATCATACATACCTTCATTTGCACATATAAAAACCATGAAGCTATTTATTATATTGTTTTGTAACCTATGAAATTGCCGATCTTTGAACTCCATTAAAAAATTATGACAAAAAAAAACATGAATATGTAGAATTTCAGGTTATGATTACATTTTGATGACATTACTCTATCTTCTCTTTCGGTCTTCCAACATGTTTAATGCTAGTTAGGCCACAATCTCCCTAATTTGTTTTTTTTTATATACAGATTTCATGCTAATCCCATAATAGCCACATTGCAGAACTTGCTATATGGTTCTAGAATATTTTGTTGCCTTCCATTTAGACATTTAGGAAAGTCATATTGCCATAGCGTCTGCTGCTCAGAACTGAAAGATATAAAGCAACACAAGTAGGTGGGTGTGGCCAAGATGGCGTGCTCCTGGCGGGCTGGACGGTAGACCCCATCGCGATTCGTATGAAGTAGCCGTGGCGAGTATCTCCCCGGAACCCTTTTTCTATCTACTGGGCATCTGTGGATCCGATCCTGGATCTTCAAATAGAATTACATCATTGTGTCTTGATGCCCTCGCATTGTACGTAGCGTGCTGCTCTCTCTTTGGAGGCAATTCCTCTATAAGGCTGACCGATCCAGACCCGCCTTGCTTTCTCAGCCTGCATTCGGTTTCAGATTTATTCCTCAGTGCAGCTTTATACTTTCTGCTCTGACGCCCTGATTTGGAGACCGGTGATTCCCCGGTCCACATTTTGCTTAAAAACGGACCTCTGATTGTGAGAAGTCCTCTCCTTAATACACTGGATATGCTCCTCCTGCCCTTTTGTACTACTTGGGACCTGTTTTACTACATGCCATCACAGGATCTCCAGTGAGATCTGGCCAACTATTGCTTCTGATGACATGCGCCCTGATGAAGGAATTCCCCATATTGGCACTGTTCCGAAACGCGCATCGGCGCTTTTCAGTGTTTGCCTGATTACTTGTGATTGCTGATTGAGTAGAGTATGAATGCTTATAGTCTAGTAATGAGTCAGTATTTGAGAGAATGAGTGAGTGATCTGTGTGCCAATTTTTAGTGTTTTGTTGTGTCCCTTTGGCTGATGATATACCACTTATTTATGAAACAATGTACTTTTTACTGAATTAACTAAAATGTGTTATATATTTTCCTACGATAATAAGCAAATGATCTAATTGAGTTTTCTGAGCGTTTCTCATTGACTGTTGGAACCCTTTGGGTCCTCTTAAAGATTGGGAACTTCCCTTTTTCATGTTGTTCTTGATGTATTCTGCCCTGGTGGGTTGTTCCCTCTCCCTTTATCCTTTTTAAGCTTCAGGGTCCCTTTTCCGTTTTTCCTTGCACATTGTAAAGAGCTCCACGACCAGCCTGTATACTATCCTGTTTTTATCCTTCACATCCAGCACAGCTATGCTGCGAAATGCTGCCCAGGTGCAAGCGCTATGAAGCAGCACCATCTGACACTCCTCTTGAATCTGGGTTGCCCCAGGTGTGAAGTGCCACCCGGCAAGGTAGGCCTTGCTTGGAGCCCCAGACAAAGCAGCCCCACACCCACATGGAATCCACGCACTTATGTCACTGCTGGCGGTTTGGTGGGACTGAGACTCTTGGTTGTCCGATTCTCCCATGTGCTCCTCCTGCATTACTTCGGCCCGACTGCGCTGATGTGCGGAGACACTGTGGTACTGGTGGCTGCCCCCTGGTTACCGGCCCGTGGCCACAGCAATCTGCCAGCCACGGTGCGAATGCGGGCCCAGCTGTATCTGCCCCGAAATTAGTGTGCCATCTGCCCTGGGGTTGCAGTGTGCAAAACCACCAACACCCGTACTGCTGAGAAACATCCCTGAGAGGACTGGGTGTCCAACGCCTGATACTACTGCTGCGATGCCCAGAACAGGTGCCCCTGACCCTACTACTTACACCCCCTGCAGCATTTAGGCCTAGCCTTGATGCTGCTATACGGGGACACGGTGGTGCAGGTGTCTGCCCCCGACTGTCGGCCCAGGGTTACAAGAATTTGCCAGCAAAGAGACAAGTGAAGGCCCGACGGGTTCTGCCCTGAAAACAGCGAGTCAAGGGGGTAACGGTATGCGAGACCGTCAACACCCATACCACTGGGATATGAAGTGTCAGGTGTCCTGCCCAAGATTAGCCGTCTCACAACCACGCCGGGTTACCCCGACAATACCCTGGAGGGAGTCGCCTGACCCTCATCGGAGTGCCGCATTCCATCTGTCTTCAGGGCTGAAGTGCGTCGAGAGGGTCCTATGCACAAAGTCATCCACCTACTGCCCACTCCGCCTGCCAATGGCTGCATGCACCACTAACTGCATGATAGACGCCATGGTGAACCGGGACCGCTAAAGAAGCAGGTTATACTTTGACTATAACGAAGGGTGTGAGATCCTACAGTGCATGTTCTGCCCCCCAGTGGGCCAACATCCCCTTCTGAGCCTGCAGATACTACTCCTGAAATTAATGTAAGGCTGTGGATAGGGTTGCCTCTTTGCTACAACACTCAGTGACTACACCAGTAGCTCACACCTACCCAGTCCACCACCCAACTAGACTCCCAATTGCTTAGCTCTACTTAAAAGATGACTTCTGTAACCGTGTCGCTCCTGAAGGGCCCTATACATGGATGACCTTGTATGGAATATGTGCATTACCCAATGAATCCGACCTCTGTGTCAGCGGATAACTGAACTGGAGAACCCTCTTTTCTTGCTCCACTTCAAGACTGCTTAAAGCCCCCCACCCCCCGAGATGTCTGTGACGGCACCTTTACCTTCAATGAAGTGAATTGTGAGGCCCACCCAGGGACAGTCCCTGACATACTGCATTCCACCCCAGGGCCACCGAGATCGAAATCTGCCAGTCAATATTACTTTATTTTGTAATAAAATCATACAAGTGACGTGATAAAAGGTCCACCATGATTCTACATAAAAATACAATAACATGACCATGTACAAGTATAAAAGTTTTCCAGCCATCAAATTCAAATGAAATTCTATGGTGCAGAACTATAAACCTCCTTAAGGAACTTTGAGACATTAAAACAGACTTTGTTTCTCTTAAAGTTGTAAGCCTAAAAAGGCAGGTCTAGCCTAATAAAAATCAAAGAAATAAAAAGCGGTTTTAGGTATTTATGTCAGATTTATACAAAAGGCAAATCAGAACAATATACAAATTGTCACGTTAAGATAACTGGTCGCACTTGCATATGAGTGGTTAAGTGTACTTAAACCAGAGACCCTCGGGCAGATCAATTGATTAAACAAACCCAACCTAAAATAGGTCAACAAACAGCGCTGGTGAGTCCCCCTTCCAACCAGGGAAACTGGAGACTAGTCCCCCCTCTTCGCTGCCAGATGCGGTACTGTAAGTCTATATATTGACCAAGGGTTTCAGAGTTTGTACGTTGATTGTAATTGGTGAGGACCGGCTGTCTGCTCATTCAATTGAGCCGCACCCTCTCTCGCTCCTGCAGATTGTACCTCCGATGCTGTCAGTCACTTAGAGGCCCCCCTACAAGCGCACTCCACTCAGTTTGAAAAGCAGGTACAGCAATCCTAGACACAAGGTATCGCTAGAAACTATGATTGACACGGTCTCCCTTGATGTATATCTGCTCCTGGTTGATAGTGGCACGTTATCTGACCGGGTGGACGAAACCGAGTTCTACTTTGCTACCCTGAGGCCCACTGTGCAGTAATTGCAGGAACAAATGATTTTGCGGAGCGTGGAGGTGGCCTCCTTGGACCTCAGGGCAGAAGGCGCTGAGGGGGGCAATCCAGACAATAATATCCAACTACTACGTTTTCCTGAACGACAAGAAAGCCCCACTACAGAACGTTGTTGAAAAGTGGTTGATGGGCACGGTGCTGCCTGACCAGATTCCGAAGTTTTTCTCAGAGGAGAGGGACCATCGGATACCTGGCAGGCCACCCCCTCTGGGAGCTCCACCGCAGCCCATCATTGCCAGGCTTCTTAATTTTAGAGATTGGGATCTGTTACTCCAGCAGTTTTGGGCAAAGGACCCTTGGAGGCATGAGGGCACTTCAATAACTGCATATCCTGACTTCACGGCGGAGGTACAGCGCCTTTGAAAATCCTGTGTCAAGGTCAAGCAACATCAAATGGAACTTTAAATACGCCCTCTTGTTCCCTGTGAAATGTTGAGTGGTGGATGGTAGATGTCTCATATCTTCTGAACTCAAGACGTGTGGGCCTGGATACACACCAAGGGCATGGCTCAGGCCTCTCTCCGGAAGTCTACCAACACCTGGGAATGGCTTACACGCAGCAGGCGAAAACAGAGAGCCACCAGGGCATGACCTAAGGGGTCAGGCACAGTGGAGCAGACTAGGGCACGGAAGGAGGTATTGCAGCACAGCACACATCCCTTTGTGCTATTATAGGTTGAACGTTCTGTAGAATCTGGTTCTGATACAGGAGGTTCTGGCTCGGCAACAATGGCTATCCGCCAGTCCCGAAGGTCCTTCTACTGACAACTTATAGGGAGCGTACACCTGAACATTATGGGCTGATCTCTACATCCTTGCACTAGAACTGCATCTGAACATCGTTGAAAGGCTCCTGTTGTGAAACTCTTAACATTTAAAGCAGGTTCTGTGAAACAACAAACCGGTGTGATCAGCAATGGAGGCCTCGCCGTGCAGCCCGAAACCATTAACTCTTCCAGGTGCTGAGCGCCAGTCGGAGCCTGGCTCGGACAAGGGTGACTCACTCATTGGTGGCTGGCGTGGACCAGGGATAAGACTCGACATGCAGATAACTCATACTTCAGGTATTGTAGATCCCAACGGGTGCAAACTTTTGCATCTGGGCCGCTGGCGTGCCTGAGCATCTCGAAGGTAAGCTATTAAACTTGGGAGGGCTGGATGTCGACTCTGGCATAAGCCATGGGGACTGTGGGCACCTGTACTTCCACGCTCCACTGAGAGACTCATACAGTTTTGATTTTATGGGGCTGTTTGGCCAGGGTCTCGCATGTCACCTGACTTGGGGGAACTCATTTGCAATATTATGTTTATCTTAAGTTTATGCGAGGCCTTTGGATACATGCAGATATTGGTAGAGGGTGTACTGGCTAGAGAGAGAGCGATGTATTAATTACATTCCTGCTGTTGTGAACGTGGGACACGGGTCACATTTAGTATGCTGCCCATTACCTGGCACACACACTGTCACTATACACCATGGGCACACATACTGACAATATGACTGGGTGACCTGGAATGTGCGCGGCATGGCGACCCCTGCCATACGCTAGAGAATTTAGGCATACCTTAAGTGCTAACATACACATAGTCATGCTGTCAGGAACTCAACTGATGACCACAGAACTCCAGAAAGTCTGAGCAAAGTAGTGAGGACAGGTACATGGCACATCCTCATAGTCGTTTGCATGTGGAGTGCTGATATGGATCGTGCCAGGGGTCCCATAATGAACAGATACGTAGTGTTGGAGGGGCACTTAGATGCGGCCTAATTAACACTAGTAGGAATTTATGCACCCAATCAGAATTTTTTTTAATGTTATCACCCCTGCCTTTTAACAAGATCCATCGGAGCCAGCCCCCAGGTGGGGATTTTCATTGCTTGCAGTGAGGGATTTGGAACTGTTCTGTTCCAGACTTGCAGGGTGCAGTGAGTGTCAGACCAATGCAGCACTTCCAAAACTTGCTGACACTAAGCTGTCTATATGATGCTCAGCGGACCGTGAATATTCATTCTAGTCTCCGGTTAATGACCTGCATACCAGGATTGATCTGATTCTCGGTACTGATCAGTTTGGTCCGTAGAGCAACCGGTTGGAATACCTGGATGGCTCCGGCGGTTGTGCAGATGAACGAAAGTAAGTGGATGGAGAAGTGGGCGCCTTGGAACGAGCAATTGCTGCTCGAGAGACTGGGGTTGAGCATCTCTACCACCTCTGTGGACAATAAAGGAAAGCAGAGATTTGATTTGGTAGGAAAAACCATAATGCAGGTAGGCTACTAGCGTGGTTGGTTAAGGAAGACCAGCAACGAACCCCAATTGAAATCATTAGACGTGTTGATGGCTACATGGCCTCCACGCAGTCTTATATTAATGATGCATTCCGAGATTACTACTGCACTCTGTATGGTGCAGTAGAGGCCACAACCCCTGAACTGTTGCATGGTTTCATGCATATGGACTACCACTACCTCGCCTGTTTCCACAAGGCTGATCTTAAAGAACCTATTCGACTGGAAGAGATCAGAGCGGCCGTAGCCAAGGTAGACTGAAACAAAACCCCGGGCACAGATGGGCTACCTGTCAAATACTGTGCCACATTCTCCGCTTTCCGTACCCAGCCCCTTCTGGAGATGTTTAATGAAACCAAACAGTGTGGCCAACTTCCGTATTCACAGTGCGAGCCGTTCAGTGTCCTCCCCAAACTGGGATGTGATCCATTAGATGTGCGATCATCTCGTCCACTGTCACTCCTTAATCTTAAGTGCAAAGCCCTGGGTAAGGTGCTCTCAAACGGACTGCTCCAACTGATTGACACACTTATTCATGATACACCCATAGAGGCATATGATAGTGGTAGTGTCTCCCGCCATCGAGAAAGCCTTCGACACCCTCAGCTGGGAATTTATACTTATGACATTGCATTGTATGAGGTTTGGGCTGTGGTTTTTAGGATGGATTCACACATTGTACCCGACCAGACGGCTAGAGTGATAATGAGCCAGTTAATGTCGGACAGCTTTCCAATCTTAAAGAGGCCTGAGACAGGGGGTGCCCACTGTCAACACTGCTCTTTGTGATTACCATGGAGCCGCTCGCCTGCTGCTTGGGGCTAAAGGCTCAGGACTGCCGAATTTGGGAATTGGACATCCATCATGTTGTCACTTTACGCAGATGATGCACTGGTCTTTCTGCGCAACGATGGAGTGTTTTTCCTGGATCTGATCCTGATGCGATTACTAGACCTCACATCCGAGTGAACTGTTCCCTCTCCGACCCCTGACCCCCACATAGTCGCTTCCTCGGGGCACTGACTCAAATGGTGATATGATTCGTTCAAATACCTGGGTGTCCAAATATATTTATTTTATTTATTTAATTAAAAGGTTTTATATAGCGCAAGCTGGACCCAAGAGTATTAGAGCGCTTTACAGGATAAGTTACAAGTTACCACAGGAACAGATCAACAAAGGGCAATTTGATAACATAGAAAAAGGCATTTGAATCTAACTTCAAAGATAATGTTAAGAGAATGAGGAATATTGAATAAGTAGAAAGAGAGGGGTTGAATAGTTGGATCGAGGACCAAAGAAGGAGAGAGATTATAGGAAAGGTAGTAGGAAGGAGTGATTGGACATGAAGCAAGGATTAAATGGACAGAGTTTTAAAAAAAACTTAATTTAATGACCCCAATATTTGTTGAGAAGAAGCAGCTTGAGGGTTTTTTTTTAATAGGGGGTAGGAAGGGTTGCAACACAGATCTTTGGGAAGGGCATGCCAAATAGAGGGGGCGTTACTGGAGAATGAGCGACATTGCGTCTTTATTTTTGAGCTGTGGGGGGGATTAGGACAAGGGCATTGGTACTCTTCAGAGCGCAGGTACACCCTGCTTTTTGAAGTTTGTCCGACAGTTATGCAGGGGTGTTTTGGTGAAGGGCTTTGTGTGTGATGCAGGCAATCTTGTAGGTGAATCTGCCTTTCAATAGAAAGCCTTTTGATGACAGGGGAGATGTGATCATGTCGCTTACAGTCAGAGATCAGCCTGGCCGCCAGGTTGAGAACAGATTTAATTGGGGCAAGTTGGACTTTGGGGGAGCCAGCAAGGGTGGCGTTGCCATAGTCCATTCTGGAAAGGACAAGTGATTGTACAACGGATTTGAAGTAGTCAGCTGGAATAAGGAGTTTAATTTGTTTGAGGTGTTGTAGAGTGAAGAGAGCACCTTTTAGTCGTGTTTTTTATATGAGGGGTGAGATTGAGATTCTGATCGATGCTAATGCCAAGGGATTTGACCGAGTTGGATGTGGTGAGAGAGCAGTTGAGTGCTTTGATATCAGTAATCCAGTGTCGTATAGGCAGTGAGTTTTTCTTGGGAGCGAAAAGGATGATTTCAGTTTTTTTGGGGTTAAGTTTGAGGTGGTTAAGGTGAAACCAGGCTTGGATTTTAGTAAGGGCATCGTTGAGATGTAAGATGTTATTGTGGGATTTGACTTTATAACAAAATCGAGTATCGTCGGCATAAAGGTGGTAACGGATTTTGGCTTGTTTAAGAATAAGGGTGAGGGGTTCCATGTAAAGGTTGAAAAGAGTTGGGGAGAGGATAGAGCTTCGTGGGACGCCCAATGAGATAGGTTGAGGTTTGGAGAGGCAGCAGCTAAGTTTAATTTGTTGAGTTCTATTTTGGAGATAGGAGGTGAAGCACTTGAGGACATTGCCGTCAAACCCGAAGCGGTCCTTGAGGGTCTTATGTAGGGTGGCATGATTAAGAGTATCAAAGGCCGCTGAGAGGTCCAGGATGATGAAGAGGGAGGATTCTCCTTTGTCCAAAGAGCCCTGGTAAAGCCCTCAAGAGAGCAATGTGGATCAAGCGTTGCGCTCAGTATGTGGAGCCCTCTTTGTCTTCCAGGGGATCCTCATCAATAGTCCTAAGCACATGAATATTCCCGCCCATGCGCGGGACCCCGGAAACATATGAAGCATATATGTGGAAACCATATATGTAGCTATAAGTATATCTATACTACTATAAGAAAGGAAGAACTTTCAGCCTTTGAGGCGGGTAAACTCGGGAACCACAGCGCCAATCCACACACTCGATACACCGTTGGAATCGTCAGGGTGTGTAGATGGTTATAGGCTATATAAATAAAAATAAAAAACTTTATTTAAAAAATTTACAGTAAAATAAAAGTAGTCCCTCCGAAGTAGCGCCGGGCGCGACGTGCGTGCTCACTTCAGGAGCGTGGGGAGGAGCGGCGTCCAGGAGCGTGCCGAGGAGCGGCGGACATGGCGCGGGGGAGGAGCGGTGACGTGAGGAGCAGCGGACATGCCAGCGGGGACCCATGTCGGGGCAGACTGGGGACGGTCCAGGCGGGGGCCCGGGCTGCTGGACAATGTCGGGGCGGGCGGGGGTCGGGGAAGCCTGTTGCTCCCAGACAAGGTCGGGACGGGCTGCTAGTATATATATAAATATATATAAATATATATATTCATTATGACGATGCCCCTAGAGTGAAAAACCGAATAGGCATTGCTGTTTTTTTCCCCTGTAAACGGTGTAAGGCCTCTAAATTCAATGAGACAGTAACAACTTTCCAAGGCAAACCAGGTGACCCGAGACCTACCCGCAAGATCAAGCAGTTCCTCAACTGTAATTCGGAATTTACAGTCTATTGCTTAATATCCCCTCCCAAACGTTCTATTGGGAGCATGATGCACCCTACAAAAAAGCACATCCTCCAGCACATGCGTGCCATCACGACAAGGACCCCACCTATCCAGTTGCTCGCCATTTCGAAAAATTCCACCAGAGCAACCGTGATCTCCTGAAATTTCACTGTATAGATCATGCGGATAGAACAGAAAGAGGGGGAGATCGGGTGTGGAGGCTACGGATTTTGGAATGCACATATATCATCGATCTCCAAACCAAGGTTAAATAATGAGGATCTCTGGGTACATTTGTAGGGACACATTCAGAAATACAGAACGTTAGATTGTCCAATAATTGTTAGAATATCTGTGTGTCACTCTATGCTGCATTCCCTCTGAAAAGCTGTTCTAATGCCCATTCAGGGCTAAATAAACAAAACAAAGGGGTACGCTACTTCAATATAGATAGCATGTAAATAGTCTTGAACATATGTATGAATTCAATAATGTTCCATAGCTACCATATCGGTTGTTACCAGGTACTTGTGTGTATGTATGTATGTATATATATATATATATATATATATGTATATGTATATATATATATATATATATATATATATATATATATATATATCCAACACACCTCCTCCAAAAGAAAGAGAGGAAGCCTCACGGGGGACAGTCAGGAAACACTTTATTCGGGCAAAATCGGCATAATGCATTTCGGCCACCACTGGCCTTCATCGGATGCCATTGTATGTCCAGGCGGCATTTGAAACACCTGATATGTGCGTCCAGCTGCTCCCCCATTGGTAGGGATCCGCTCCGCCCCCTTACCCTCGTGCTTGCTCACCAACACCGCAATTTTGTGTAAACTGCAGGTCCCAGGATGCACCATTGATCCAGGTAGGTGCTGCAGGGGGGATATACTGTCCAAAGTGGAATGGCGGTATTGCAGAACACAACCGGTGTAACAAGATGCCAAATGTCCTGTCTGTATAAATCCCACAGTGTCTCCTTGCGTCCCCCGCATACCGCTGCAGCCCCAGGTTCCAGGTCACCATGCTGACAAAGACAGGAGTGTAGAATACATCCCGCCCTACGTTTCACTGCCATACAAATGCGCCTGGACAACGAGGCGGGCCACGGAACTCCCGATACCTCGGAACACCTCCAACCTGCCGAAGCAGCATTGCCAATAATGTCCGCGGCCAACTTGCGCAGCAGGGGCTTCCAAATCACGCTACTGGCAAGCGTGAATAACATCCAACACACCTCCTCCAAAAGAAAGAGAGGAAGCCTCACGGGGGACAGTCAGGAAACACTTTATTCGGGCAAAATCGGCATAATGCATTTCGGCCACCACTGGCCTTCATCGGATGCCATTGTATGTCCAGGCGGCATTTAAAACACCTGATATGTGCGTCCAGCTGCTCCCCCATTGGTAGGGATCCGCTCCGCCCCCTTACCCTCGTGCTTGCTCACCAACACCGCAATTTTGTGTAAACTGCAGGTCCCAGGATGCACCATTGATCCAGGTAGGTGCTGCAGGGGGGATATACTGTCCAAAGTGGAATGGCGGTATTGCAGAACACAACCGGTGTAACAAGATGCCAAATGTCCTGTCTGTATAACTGGTAATGGACATCTTCCTCACCCCACTCTCAATTAAGGCAGTTCTGGCTCTGATCCTCAAAAACTAGAAACCTGCTGCATCGGATCCTCTTTTTCTGAAATCAGATCCACCACCTGATTCTGTCATCATCGCAGCAGCAAAGACACGCGGTGGCTTCTTCCTCCTCAGCTCCTCCAGACAAAGAAACTAGAGCCCAGGATTCTTGGGGGGGAGAAAGGCCTGCGGCTCTGCAGCATCTTCTCTTAAGGTGTCTTGCGCTGCTGCCCTCCTGGGCCGTTTGACCGGTCCTTATAGAATTGCTGGAGCGTTTTGAATAGAAACTGCCAAAGGAGGATCAACCAGACTTCTCAGAGATTCTCCAAGAAGGGGCGCTGGTAGCCAATCAGGTGATCCAACACAGAAGCGGATGGGGCTTCTTTGGCTGTACACTCATATGCACATGGAATATCTGCACGGAGGTCTTCCTGGTTGCACCTAACCGCTTTGAAACTGGAAGCTCAACAGCATATTTTGAACCTTCCATTTTCTGGGAACTCAGTTTTTGGATCACACGCTGATGAGGAAATGACCAGAATGAGGGCATAGTTGGATACACTAAAGGATGTTGGCCCTTAGAAGAAAAAGGTGTTCAAACAACGCTACAGGCCCTATAATCGCAAAAATTACCAACAGAGGGTTCAAACCCCTCGATGGTCGCAATACAAATCTCAATACCAAGGCCGTTGTTCCTCGAGAGGCAGAGGAGGACATCAACAACCGTCCTCTTCCACAGCTAAAACTCAAGGCAAGCAAGGATCTGCTTCCTCTAGCACCGTTGCACCCTCCAGTGGAAGGAAGTATTTAAAATTGCATAAAGAATGGTGCAACATCACCAAAGATCAGTGGGTGCTAAATATACTGCGCAGTCGGTACGTGCTATGTTTCCGGCCTAGGAAAAGCGTTTCCTTCCGAGGAGAGACTGCTATCAATGGGAAACAAATTAAATATTATCCTTCATGCACGTCAACCATCAGAAAGGCAAGTGGCGTCTCTATAGGGGTCGATGGCCTCTTGCGTTTTTCTAATACCCAACCCCAGATTGAGAATGAAGACCGTTGCAGCAGAATCTGGAGGACATGGGACCAATTCTCGGGTCATAAGCAAGACCACATTTTCCTCTCTCAAGCAGCGAAGAAGTCCATTCTCTGGTGGACTCTGCCAAAGAATCTTCTAGTGGGAGTCCCATTTCATCAACCTCTGCCAAAACAGTCCCTGATCACAGATGCATCTCTTCAGGGATGGGGAGCGCATCTGGGTCAACTGCAGACTCAGGGCAGATGGACCAGCAAGGAGCAGACCTATCATAACAACATGTTAGAACTGCGGGCGGCTCATTTGGCCATCAAGGCATTCCATCCGTCAATTCAGTCTGAGTCGATTCTGATACAAACGGACAATACAACCACAATGTATTAAACAAACCAGGTGGAACACACCCTCACCCTCTGTCTCTGAAATCTCTTCCTGGGGTATCGTCTTGAAAGTCATAAGCAACCCGACCGCCTCCCCGGGCAAGTAATCAAGATACATGTCATCTCTTTGTGCCCTGGCCTTCGGGTCTCAGCAAAGAACTGACCTAACTGTCACTCCTGAGGCATGATGGGAAGCTAGGGGTCATGACTTCCTTTAAGGCACAGTGCCAGTTTATTCTGTGTTTCTGTGGGTTAGCATTTCAGCTTTCTACACTGATGTTTCTACAATGCAGCCTATGTGCTGGCAATGTTCTTTCATTCCTATTTGCAGGATTATGATTTCTGTTGTGCATTAAAGCAGTTTTCAAATGTGTTTCCTTTCTCCCTGCTTTATTGGAACTTGAACTTCGAGTTGTATTATGCAGTGGTCGCAGAGCTGACTGAACGGGACCCAGAGTAATAAACGAACAGCCATCAGGGCGGGACGAGTGTCTACGTCTGGCTGTCTGATAGTCATTGCCCACCGCAGAAAGGTTCAAGTCTGATGAGGACTGTGTGTGCGGTCATCTGTTTTTGCACTGGCGAAATCCCACCATCCTCTATTCACCATCGATAGTCAATCAAATGCTAGCTGAACGCCACCACATGAGGCCATAGGTGACAGTGGGGATCAATAGTTTAGTGAGTCCACATGTCCTTTACAGATGTTATGGACACATATTCCATCGGGGTGGGCCACTACTGACCTACCACGGTATTCTGCACATGGTGAGAGCCACCTGGAGATGTGAACCTCCCTAATCGCTTATCCTGCATGCTATCCTCGCACATGGCGGAATGCGTTGAGCCATCTCAGCGTTATAAGTGGCACTGACCACTAATGCCCTTGCGGATGTGGTGAAGGTGCTGACCTGGTGGAAGAATGTCCTTATACAACCACTAACTTGTAAGACTTGGACACTGGCCTTTCAACACGTGAAGGAGGTATCGAGGAAGCACAGATTCCGCCTTATGCAATTTAAAAATACACATCATGCATGTCTCTACCCCGCCACACATCAATCATATATACCCTACATTCACACCTGAATGCCCGCGATACAAGCTCACAAAGGCTGGATTATACCACGTGGTCTTGGAACGCCCCCCTTTGCAACTGATGGGTGGGCATTACGGCTACCACAGTGGAATTAACAGGCCAAACACTAACTCCCACCCCGAATCCTTCCTCTGTCCCAAAGGAGATAAATACCTGCACAGGTGTAGGAAGCTGGCTCTGTATATACTGTACCAAAGTAAGGTATAGTTTGCACAGAGTCCATTGGAACCTGAAAGGTAGGCAGAGGTAAAAGTAGATAATGCCTTACTCTCTAGCACCAAGCGAGGCCTGGTACAGGTAAGTATAATAATAATGCAATGAAATACAATTTAAATGCAGTTGCATTGGTTTACAGGTAAGTCATTTGTTTATAAACGTTTTAATTGCTTTCCAGGTACTTTTTAGATTACTCTTTAAGTTACTTTTCATACTCAGTGTGATATGCTTACATATCACACTGGGACATTTCCTAGAGATAAGGTGAGTAAATCAGTTTTGGTACATGAGCAGTTTCTTAGTGTTTCATACAAACCAACTTCACACTTAGAAGATTTTTCACAGAAAAGCAATCAATGCAGTACTATGGGAGAAAACGTGTTATTGGTAAGTTGGGAGTTGGTTTTACGAGTTTAGAACCGGGTTCCCCCAGGGTCAAGCATGCACTCTCAAAAGACCCTCAGCGGCACTAGGGCAATCAGGTAGAGTGCTGAGACCGAATGTTATCCAAGGAGGGATAGGGGGCCTCCGGTTGGTGGCTGCTCACGAGCAGGCCACAAGTTTGTGGGAGCAAAGCTCATGGACTTAAGATCAGGGCAAGGGGGGGGGGGATCCGATTTAGCACACTAGGTGCACCCACAGCGGCACAGGGGCGGCCGGGTGCAGTGCTGTTTTGGCGTCAGGTGCCCTGTTTTTAATGGGAGTTACCGGTTTTGGATTTTGGCTGCAGGCTCGGTCCAGGAAGTCTTCCAGGAGTAACCAACACCTGGCCAGGTAAGTTGGAGGGCTCAGGGACGTAGGTGCACCTCAGATTCTATTATCAAGGGCAGCTGGATGTAGGGGTGCCTTTTGAGGTCTGATTTCACATTACTGGCCACTCGTGGGTGGGGGGAGGTCTCCATGCAGATGCTGCAGGCGAAGTCCGGGAGTGCTGCAGGGGTCAACCCACGGTGGTCTCGAACTCTGGAGCGATGATGGACGTTGCTGAGACCAGTGGGCCATTCTAACTCGGGCCGTTGGTGACATGCAGTGGTGGTTCCAGACGTCGAGTTTCTTTGTCTTCAGCAGGCTCAGAGTCTTGCTTTGGAGAGTCTTTCGAACAGAGCTGCTGTTATCAGGAGATCCGATCTTTGTGGTAGGCAGTCAGTCTTCCCAGGGGATATGGAGGCTGCTGGTTGCAGGCCAAGGCACTTTTGGCACAGGATCTCTGGAAGCTGCAGGTGGGGCAGTGGGGCTGGGGCCAAGTCAGTTTGTTGCAGTCTCCTCTGCTGGGTGGTCTTCTATTATCCTTCTTTGTAGCCTGCGGGAATCTGCCTTCTTGGTTCAGGGCTGCTCATGAACACTGTATTGAGGGGCGTTTTAGGGGTATGGAGGTCAGTAGCCAATGGGCAACTGTCCTTAAGGTGACTACACCCTTGGTGTGCTCACCCCACGTGGGGGAGTGGGCACTGTCCCTAACCCTGGTTGGAGAGAGCCGGCCACTGCAAGATGGCGGGCACTGAAGTGTGGGCTTCACCTCACCCACGTGAGAGGTGTAGGTTGGTCCAGGCTGTTCTAATTTTGTCCTGCCTTCCCGCTGAAAAGTAGGGGAGACGGGAAGGGGGCCTACTCCTGATGGCAGGAGAGGCGGCAAGCCTTTTGAAGCTCCCATGCCACAGATGCCCTGACCACCTCCGCCTAGGGAAGGACATTGTTTCTTGGCTCAGGCGCGAAGACTCCCACCCCAGAGGTCCAGAACATGACTTGTGGTGCAAGCTGGTGTTTACCAGTTGGGGAAGCCACCAGAGGCTGTTAGTTTTTCAGGGGGCATCTCTAAGATGCCCTCTGAGTGCCTGGTATAATAAATCTCACTCTTGTGTCAGTGTAGGTTTATTATGCTGAGATGTTTTCTACCAGAATTCAGTAATGCCATTCTGGTGCTGTGGAGTTTGTAATTAGAAACTCCCAGACCATATACTCTTTATGGCTTTACTGCACTTACAATGTCTAAGAATGGACTTAGACACTATAGATGTACAGTGCTCATGCAACTGTACCCTCCTCAGTGGTATACCATAGGCAATGGGTTGCAGGCAAGGCACAAAGGTATGTTTGCCATGTTGACTCTTCACTTTGTACTGCACCTAGACACGGAGCCTTCAATAGCATTGTGTGTGTGTGCTTAGAATTACACATGCCCTTTGCTTCCACATGATACATCCCAGGCACACCATGCTACCGGATAGGTGACTCTTCTTTCACCTCGCAAGTGCCTATGTACCATGTTCTTTGTTCTCTTCACATGTATGCTATAATTCAAGGTTTGTAGACAAGTCGTGCAGTTACTGTGAAATAATATACATATATATTTTTAAAGTACCACAAAAGTAAGGGTCTTAGATTCTTCTGCAGTATTTTAAAGGCTAACTGTAACCATCTCTATGCCTACTTAAATGACGTCCACCTTCATAAGTATTTGGCCAGAATGCAGATGTTTGATTCCTGCAAGTTTCAGCTGCCACACAGTTGGTGTGTGCCTCAATAATAAATACTTTTGACTCCTTTCCTTTAAAAGATTATGCTCTGACGAATGAATTTGATGGATCATTGCTTCACAATCCTCGAGAAAGATCCAGATCCTTAATGGGATTTAAATCTGACGTTGATCTTTTTGATTAAGACAGCTTAGACCTATGATAGCTTGTAACTGATTTTAATTTTAGGACTTTGGTACTCAGTGTATGGCCGACAAGACAAGCAAAATCGTCTTGTGATTCTGGACTTTTTCCCACTATAGTTAGTTTGGGTTGCTTTATGATAAGGGGAGCAGAGCTGTCGTGCCCCTAGAACAAGCTTAGATGTCTGTGGAAACGAAGCCCAGAATGGGAAAAACCAAACAATTTGGCAATTTTACTCTTTTGTTCTCCTCTCGTTATGGACTTTGCTTCCACAGCTAGTCCTGCTTGTACGGTCAACCCTGCTTATAGCTGAAAATTGGAAAGACAGTGGAGAAGTGCATTAAAAAAAGAATGGGAACTGTGATCAGGAGTATAATAGAGCAAGGGTTAGTTAGTGTGGTAAGAGGTTGTCAGTAGGTTGCTAAACAGACATAATATTCTAGATTTTTTGCTGGTCTTTAACCTATAAGGTCACCTTCATGTAAAATATAAACTTTTAAGTATTTGGAGGGTTACTGACTTTAATCCTGGTTGGTGCACATGGGAAAAACAATGTGTATTTATAGTGCTAATGGGTACCGTCCTGTGACAGTAAGAACTGTGCACATGCAAGTTTAAAATGTGTTTCCCACAGTATAACCTAGGTTAAAAAATAAAAGTATAAGCTGCACACAGTATACTATGGGCTGCTGCAAAACGTTCAAAAAAGATTTGAAACAAAGCACTTGGTGATAATCATTAGAAAGGTGTGTTTTTTTGTCGCCATAATCGCCCACCCCAACCTGCCTCCCTAGGGATGCCCCAGCCCTCTAATTTGTTATTGCAATTATTTGGAGGGCAGCAAGGTGGGGGATAGTTCTGGTTTGTTTTGTAAGCAAATTACTCAGTTCTTTTTCTAGGTACACTTCTTTTAGAATGAATATTCTGGGCTTTTTGTTTGATTGAAGCCTGGTTTTGAACATTATTTCTGTCCTTTCCCAACTTTTATGCTGTGAACCCGAATTCCGGGCCAGTAGAGCAATTGGAGGTTAATCTTTCCAAATTATTAGATGCAAGCATTACTCAATTTATTTTCCAGGTAAGAATCTCCTTTTAGAACAGGTGCTCTGTGCTTTGTTTGGTTGAAGCTGGCCCTGACGATTGTGTGTGTCCTTTCCCATTCTTATAAAGTTCTGGAACCGGATTCCTGGCCAGTAGAGCAATTGGAGACTAATCTCTCCAAATTATTAAATGGACATCCTGCCCACCTCCAACTTCATACGGCTTAAAATCTTTTACTGGAAATAACATTTTGCTGTACGTTATTGTCTCTTAATTCTGTTTCATAATCCTACCAGCAAGTGATTCACTCACTGTCTCGTGCTGTTTTTGTTTCTATGTAGCATTACTTCTCAAAATACTATTGCTGCTGACCTCCATTAAATGTATGGAAAGGTGGAGCCAAACTAAAGAAAGAAATACCTTCATGGTCATTACACAACTTCTAGTACTTGCTCTCTGTTTAGTAGCCTCTGCCGCCTCGCTCAGTGCATACATCATGATAAATCCTTCCTAAGTTGGAAAATAGGTAGGAACCTGAAATATTTTCTGTACCTAAATCACTGTAACATGCTTTTACATTTAGCCAACTTTTAGATAAAAGTCATAAATAAAGTTGCTCTGTAGAAAAATAATTGTGCCCTCTACACCATTATCCCTTATGCTTGAATATGTGAAATGCTGACCATTGTTTCTCCGTTAAAGGTACATAGCTAATAGTGGCCCAGTGCATTTACATTTGAAGAGTGACAAATGGGGAAGGAGCTTGGGCAACTTTCGCTTCTCTCTAAATCAAAAAGGTCCAAATCATTAGCTTGCTTACAACATGTAGCAAAGGAGTAGTAATTCCTGCACCTGGCAAATACTGATACCCTGGCTAAGGTACTTAAAGGGTGTGATAAATAACTTCTATATTTTTAAAGATCCGAATGAGACATGCAGAATTGATGTTTACTGCACAGAGTTCTGCATGTTTAGTCTTTGGTCTTGGCATGTGCTTAAATTTGATGATTACACCTGACAGGGTGTGCAAGAATAATCCACTACCTGATATGCTGGTCCATGGATTTGCGGTGTGTGCAAGGGTTTGAATTTATATTCATTCTTGAAATTGATACCTAAGGTTCATGCAGTACACTGTGCAAAGTGCTGACAATCTAAGCATATTTATGTAAGCATATTTATGTGTGATAACAGACGGACACCAAAGTGGCCTTTCCCTAACTAAAGAGGATGTCCAGAGCAAACAGGCAGTGATAACAGTATGTAGCATGACCGGTCTCCAGTACAGATGCTTCGCTCTCAAAATCTTTCAACTGCTTTGTTGAAAGTTGGGTTCATTTGAAACCAATTTGGCGTGGTGCGAAAGGCTGTTTGTGATGATTATGGGGTTAGCTGGAATGTTGAAATTGACTGCCATTCAGTTTTCAACAAAATATTAGCTGAGCTTGGTTTATGCTATAAAATGCAACAAGCTCTCATACCCTGTGTAGAACCCTGCACATCGTTCCTAAAATGCATAATTGGTGCACAAAGATTGCAAAGCATTTCACCCATTGGCATAAATGTAGGTGGTGTTCTAGTGGCATAATGTTCAATTGGGTACAGCCAATCTTATCGGCCAACCTGAAAACAAATTTGCCTCTGTTCATTCCATTTGCGTTTGGTGAAATGCCCTAGATTTCCCGGACCTGCGTTAGAGGCCCAGGGAAGCTCTGGGGCTTTCTATGCATTAAGTATGAACCATTAGTTAAGGTCTTTTGACCAGTAGAATCGTGGAGATAACATTCCGATGTGAACAGTGTGGCAATCACCAGATTCTGGTTTTCCCAGTTAATTAAAGTATTACAAGAGTTTTGGGGCTTAACATGTTGATTTTTAACTCCTAGTGAACACACTTATTTACTCTTCCTTTGGTGCTACTTCTCAATCTCCTCAGTTGCTTGACTGTACCCCTGGACTAATTAAGGAATTCGTTTTAGGAAATGAAAATCCTTGTATGCCATTACACAATTGCATTGATTGCACAGGTTTGAATTACCATCTCAAATACAGAAATGCAAAACAGCAGAAACATAAAAATGTGAATTTCTGGTGTGAGTTTGAATATTGTAGATGGACATTAAAGTCAGAAAAAGTTTAGAAAATCTGCAAAAATACTCTTAGGAGGTCTTTAGCGGGATGAGGCCATTCCCTTGAAATGTAGGAGGTGATCTCAAACCCACCCTCTCCCTTTCACTCTACACTAAGATATTGAGAAGAGCTTGGGTTGTTTCATCAGCCCTACAGGTTTTTAATCATGTTACATTGGTTGAGTGTTTAGAATGCGATTGATTCTCTGATCTTCCGGTGACAGTGGAATAGGTTGTGAATGTAGTTTTGTGAAATCAGCATTGTGGTTGGGAAAATTAGTGGCTGACTTATGAATCCTGTGTTCACTCCTGTTGTCATTGGAACTGTAAGTTTATAGTCTTTGGACATACCTATGGCTATATCACTTCTTCATAAATGATACATCTTGATGGAACAAGTGGACAAACATGACCCCCAATATGGGCTGACCTGTGCTGAATTATCTCAACCTGCAAATTAACTGAATTTATACTGTAATGTTCTTGGTCTTACTCATTGTAAGGATTATTGAAAACCCCTGTTAGTACTACTGGGTGACTCACTTTGCTAGGTGAATGATGTATCCCACATGTGATGTCCAAATTAGCAGTGTGTGTACTAAAAAACGTGTTCAATTCATGTAAGTTCTTTAAATATAGGCTGGTTGATGTAGGCTACCAGAAGATCATGTTTTGCCATACAAAAAAACAGGTGGTCTTATTACATTTATAAATATGAAACCGCATGAACTGAATAGGTATTTGAAACCTAATAATGTCTATTACTCAAGGGTAGTTTTCTGGTGAATGGAGGGGGAGGGTGTATTTTAATTTGGTGGCAATCCCTTGGAGCTCAGGGATGTTTTTGTGCTAACAAAGGTATATACTAAATATCCAACAGTGGAGGTCGGGGTGGTGAGGGCAGCAGAGCGAATGAGGAAAAACAGTGATTAAAACTAACTACGGGGTTCGCTACAAAATGTTTAATAGCGCAACCTTGGGTTAGAATTATAAAACGGTGTAGCACTGCAGGATTAATTAAACCTGCTTGTGTATCACAAAGGTCAACATGTTTCAGCCAATGACCCAACTGGTGTCGCAGCTTCTTCAGGACCTATGGGTGCTGCTGCTCAAATGTGCTCAAAATAATACAACAAATCAACATAATGATATATACAAACGATATATACAAAGCCATCCATTGATCCCATGGAGCATCTGAGGATAAAGGATTCGCTGGTGGTACCTGTGGAAGACACATATGAAAGGAATACTTAGTCTTTGAAACAGTCCAGTAGGGTGGTTAGTATACAAGCAAGGCGATCAATTCTATACGTGGATATTTACAGCCTGTCTCAATTGTAGGCAGATCATCAAGTGAGTTGTTCGGGTTAAACATGCTACAAATGAAAATATTCAATAAGCCACAATAGTGGGAATGCCTACCCACTAGGGTCGGGTGTCACAAAGAAGGAATTAAACTTATGATCTATCCGACTATGAATGTTAATGTTTCTTTAATTTAATGCAATGCTTTGTTAGATAACTTGGGGCTTTCTCTTGAAAATAGCAACTTTCTCTGGTGTCTGATTTCTCTCCTTTTCCTCTCAGCCACTCTTTACAAATTTGTCATTATAGAGGTCCATATGATTCGCCGTCATTTTGTTCTCTTTCATATTAAACAAGATGCCTGGTTGCCACTGTATCAGCCTGTATACCACATCCTCCTTGCCGACAGGCATTTTGCCACCTGCACTACACCGTGCAAGTGGCAGATGCATGAGACAGAGTGCCAGTCAGGCAGGTGGGAGTGGGTTTACGGGTGGATTCTTCCCCCCCACACCCCCCAAAAAAAGACACTAAATAAATAACATGGGAGATCACCGTCTGGGCAAACACACATGCCTAGAGAGCGTCTGTGTTTGCACCCGATAAAATATCCACAAATCATTTGTGTTTCTTAGTTCCATTAAGATACAAGCTTGGATACTTGATATACAGAGACTGAAAAGTCAGTGGCAAAAGTCATACGCAATTATCATTTCAACAGGGCTCATGTGCATATAACTTTTCAGACTTGTGGGCCTCTAAAAGGAGGAAATCTAGGAGATAAAGTCATTAACGTTTTTTTTCCATGGTTAAAGCCTTAAAGTTTATTTGTTGTGTAGTGGCCAAAATGAGGAGTTTAAAACTTCTAATTACTGTTGGTTTGCACTTTGTTTTTCTGTAAACTCCATCCTTGCCGTCATCGGCTCTCCTTTCTATCTGGCCAGCTTAATAACATGCTCTGTTCGAGTGATGTGCTTTGGGTTCAAGCGGTTTTCTTTCACTCTTTTGGAACATATCTCTGCTCATTCTTCATCCTCCTTAATCCCTCTACCTGCCATTTAAAACTTGGTATTATTTGCCAAGCTGTTTAGAGCCCAGACGCATGGATCAAACACTTAAGAGCAAAACGACGTTCTTGCTAAATCTCCTGATTAACCCTCAATTGCTTTCAGCTTTAAAGTTCTGTTGCACTTACATTGAATTACAAAAGAAGATTTCGCATTTAGCACGAGGTGAGAAAAAATGTCATAGCATTTACTTTCAATTACTTTTTTGAGCAAGGCTCTTCAATGACGTGTTTGAAGGGCACACACTCCAGAGTACAGATCTATTTTATTGAAATGTACCCTGTGGGTGGTTTTGTACATCTCTTGACTTGTCTTGACTTGTTATAGTGTCTCAAACCCTAACACTCATTTGAAGGATGCCTGGTTTTCCATTTATCAATCTCCATATTTCTCACATTTGTTTAAGTGTTGAGGACGTTTAGTTACGCAGGTAGTGCAGAAACTGGGTTGAGTCTTGCTGGTACCATGTTTATACTACTTTGTCTTGGCGTTAAATTATATCTGCTCCTTTCCTATATTCTAAGGAGACTGCCAGTGATTAAACAATTTAAGTAGAGGAGCTGTTGGAAATAACATTGTGGTTGCTGAAGTCTAATCTTCATTACTTGAGGTGGGTAGTGGTATCTACTTTACATTTGCGCTGTTCCTTCTTGCATGTCTGTCTGCCTTTTCACAGCTATTTTTAGGTTTCGGCCTAGCCATACACTGCGCAGCAGTGTTTGCGCACCCGAAATGTAAAGATTTGCAGTATGGGGGCTTAAACCCGCCCCTCTTCTCCATTGGCTGGCTTCCTAAACGGAGGCCAGCCATTGGAGCAGATGGGCGTCACTCCATTTCAGCCCCGTCCTTTTCAGATTGGGGGGCGTGTTTTTTTGTTTATTTGGCTGTCACTCAACTAAACAAGCCCCCGATTCCGAAAAGGACGGGCTGAAATGGTGGGTGTTTCGTGTTATAACTTTAAAGGCCTGCATCATCTCAGTCTAAACACCTCCCGAGGGGCCAGCGCTTCGAGGTGTTAGATTTCCTGCTGTTCATGCCCCATCTTCATCTAAAACACTGCACGGATAAGCTAGGAGCCACACTGCTCCGTCATGAAATGCCATCTACTAAATCCTTTTTGGGAGTTTATTTTTGTGATTTCACACATTCCCCTTCAAAGCAACTATTCATGTTTGCTTTCCGTTTTATGCCGCCCATCAGGAGCTCTTGGCACAGACGAGACTCCCCGTGCGGCTGCCCATTTGAACGCCGACCTGTGGCCACAGAGCTGAGTGGGCTGAGCCAGCTACAGTGAGCCATTGAGGTCCTAGGATATGGAACTAGTAGCCTGGTGGGTGTTTAGCCGACTCTGTTGGTGTCGGAACCCCCATTTGTGCTACAGCCACCTATTGGGGGCTCTGAACAGGGTCGCGACCCCGTGCCGTTGCCCTGAGACCGATGCCGCTGCTGGGTTGCAGGCTGCTGGCCATCGTTTTGTGTAGGGTACGTGGCTGCCTTGCTTGGCTGGACCCCGCGCAATACATCGCTGGACCCATCTGAGTGCAGGAGTCCCGCTTCTGCATGGCCTCGTAGGCCCGGAGATTTGGGGAGCCGAGGCCGCCGTCTTGGAATAGATGGTGAGGCAGCGTGAACCTTCGGGTGGAAAGGCAGCGGAGATCGAGCTGGCTTGAAGTCATTCTTGAGCGGAACCGGGAGTGGTTGCGTCGTGCCTGGTGGAACCCCGGAGAGCAGTCTGGACCGCACATCGAAGCAAGGTAACGGGAGGGGGGCACAGGAGATTGGAGAAGTTTTATCGGTGCACAGGGAAGCGCCGAATTCCAGTAGCGAAAATAGCAGAGGCTGTGTGCAGGTAGGAGCCCCTCCCCAATCCTGGCCGTCGCGATCCTGGAGTTGCCCTTGCTTAGAGGGTCCGATCGGTCTGGCGGCTCGCTTCATCCCATAGCTCTGCTGGTGATCAGCCCTGTGCTCTGTGGGGATGCATTAATGAGCTGCGGATTTTGGCTCCTGAGCATCGGACTTCCTGGTTCGGAGGGGACTACAATAGGGCGTAGAAAGGAGCCCATCCATCACACCGCCCCCTTCAATGAGGCCGTGATACCGGAGTCCGAGATCAGATCCACCCTGCGGATGTCGATGTAAGTGCCGGCCCCCGCATCACGATCTTCGGCCCGCAACTCCTGTGCTGACTCTTGAGGTGTTCCGGGAATGAAAGCCATACTCGTAGAGAGACAGGAGCACCGTAGGCGCCGTGATGCTTCTTGCTTTTCTTTAGGCCAGCGATTCTGCCTCATCACTGGTGTCGGATGACGGTGGGACTGCTGGGGACCCTTGGTAGAGGTGTCGAGTGCAGTGTGGGCTTGGGTGTAATCAACAGCCTTCGTACTATGCACGATCATCTACGCCTCTGGATAGGTGCTCGACGGTCCCAGGGGCTATTGGTTTCAAAGAACTCTCGCTGTAGCGGAGGAGAAACTGTCCTATGTTCGCTGCAATCCTGTTGAGTCTCGATGGATAGTGCTATCATTGCACCCCAGAAAGGACTGAGAAATAGTTAATTATGTGGGGGCATATCAGCTGTTGTACCCTTGGCTTTCAGGTTGTCAGACTGCATCAACCTGAAAATAAACTATCCTTCACAGTCTTATCACCCTGGGATTTACCAAGAGTCTTGCAGGGCTTGCAAAAATATCTGTTTGAGCCTTTGGAATCAGCCATTTTGCAGTGGTTAACAGCAAAGGTACTCTTTTCTGTTCAATATAACCTGCGCAGGTAGGTTAGGGGATCTAGTTTCTTTAGTAAGAACATTTCCTTACCAGTGGGTTTTCCTGTTAGTGTTTGTGAGATCAAACTCAAAGTTCAAACCGAAGGCTTAGTCACACTTCATTTAATTTCAAGAAGTAATCTTATCAGTTTTTACTAAAATACAGATACTGATGTTCCATTGATTTGGATTTTATAAGAGCTCTTGGGGTTTATTTAGATAGAATAAAGGCTCACCAGTGCGTTGCGAGGAGGCTCTGTACCTCCTGGTGTGTTGCTCGGATGCCCGCACTGGTCTCACAAGTGCGTTGCCTCTACCATTTTTCTTGTTCTTGCCTTCTGCCCCCTGATTGTGCCGTTTTACTTGTCTCTGTCCCCCTGATTGTGCCTTTTTTTCTTGCCTTCTGCCCCCTTGATTGTGCTGTTTTACTTGCCTCTGCCCCCTTGATTGTGCTGTTTTACTTGCCTCTGCCTCCCTAATTGTGCTGTTTTTCTTGCCTCTGCCCCCCTGATTGTGCGGTTTTTCTTGCCTCTGCCCCCCTGATTTTGCGTTTTTTCTTGCCTCTGCCCCCCTGATTGTGCCGTTTTTCTTGCCTCTGCCCCCCTGATTGTGCTGTTTTTCATGCCCTATGTGTGTGGCTCTGTGTGTGTTGGGCTCTGTGTGTGTGTGTTGGGCTCTGTGTGTGTGTGTTGGGCTCTGTGTGTGTGTGTTGGGCTCTGTGTGTGTGTTGGGCTCTGTCTGTGTGTGTAGCTTTTTTTGGAGGAGGCTCTACGTGTGGGTGGCTCTGTGTGTGTGGGTGGCTTTGTGTGTGTGGCTCTATGTAGGTGCAAATGCAATAGGTCTCGCATTTGCGAGCCATTAGGCTATTGGCATTGTAAATGACAATGCCATTTATTTATGTTTTAGTAACAAAAACATAAATAAAAATGTCATGAGCAATGGCAATAGCTCTAACTTTAACAATGCCGAAACCATTGCATTGGAAATGCTTGTTCTAATGGTACTGTGAGTTGCTCTCCTTTACTGGAACCGTCGTCCGTATCCCTTCAACCCCAACCTGGTTATTGTTATGTCTGGAAATACTTTCAAGCAGTAATACGAAAATTGTCTGTTGCTAAAATACATTGAAAGAAATAGGGCATTGCAAGCTAAAAAACTAATTTAAGAACACACCATTTCTTTGACCTTTTAGAGACTAACCACCAAGGCGGGGGTACAGTTTTATTAAAATATAAACTGGTGGAATACAGGTGTGAGTCAAAGCATAAGTTGACTGTTATTATTTCTCACCTTCTACAAATACTTCTCAGGACTTCCAAAAGCCGTAATGGTTTACAAGATAAATTAGATTATAGATGGTGCGGTCTCTTTGAGCAGGAAGGCTCAAATGTCACTTGTGAAAGTTGCAAATTCTGATATTCTGATGATCGTTTATGTAAATCTCAATTATTGATGAAATTGGTGTACTATTCATCTTTTTCTCCTGATTTTATTCTCTATTCTGTCTCTGCTGTTAGTCTTTCTTCCTCACCTGCATCATGGGTTCTTCTGGAAGTAGCGAGGTAAGGGGGGGCACTGTAAAATTCTACAGCGCATGTACCTTAAACTAGTGAGTTCTGCATGTTATTATTGGGAACATTCATGTACACCACAGTTTTCCTTTAGTATGACTTTGCAGCATAGCTCGGTTGCAGCTGCATCTGTCCTCCCAATTAAATTTGCCATTTAAACTGGAATAAAAAGGCTCTATTTGCACATAGCGTGGATTTGCAGTAATGCATTAGAATCATAGCCTATTTGTTTAGAAAACAACCACAAGCCCTGTGCATCCACTACTCCATACTTTTGCTATGTTAGTACTTTCTATAATTTAGGGCTGGAAATCTGCGTTTAAGTTTGCAGTTAATTTATTTTTATTGATCTAAAAGCCATTACATGTTATATCTTGTTACCTTTGTTCATATGAGTGCACACCCGCTGTTCAATTAGCTATTTTTTCAGTTGCATATTGACGCACAGTACTGTCATGGTATTCACTTTGCCTGTAATATATATGAGTGTACAAAGTGGCACGTAAGCCTGTTTCCATAAGTTGTATTCTATAACAAAAATTGTGGTGTTTTGGCATTTGAAAGTTTCTGTAATTGGGTCACTGGAAGCAAAACACGCTCTGCATTCATGGTTGTGTCCAGTATGACTTTCAGATTTGCATTTGTTTCATATTGCCTGATTAGCTGGGATTCCTCTCCCTTAGTCCCCATGAGTTATATCTTTTTAAGCTGAATACTAACTTTTTTTAAAACTCCAAACCATGTGTTTGAGGCATGTGTGCTGTACATCACATGCTTTGCATAGCCTGTCATCTAGTGTTGGGTCCAGAAAATTGCAATTTGTTTTTGTTAGAAGTCATTTCCAGTCACGAGGTAGATGACTCCTCCTTTCGGTAAAAGTGAGCATGGGCATGGACTCCAGTGTTAGATGTTTTTTTCCACCATCCGGTGGGATCTGAATTTCTGCTTTCCTGTTTGGCACCGATTCTCGGGTTCACATCGACGTGCAATACGCTACCGTCGACGGTATTGTGTTCGAGGCATGTGGGCTGCAGAATTCATAGATCGCCGTCTAGTGTTGGCTCCGGATGATTGCACATTGTTGTCCTGGAAGAGTCTTCGAAGTATCACGAGATAGGTGGCTCCTCCCTTGGACTACAGTGCTCATGGGCATAGTCTCCATGCTCAGATTGTTTTTTTCCGCCATTGGGTTTGGATGCACTTTCCAGCACTCCAAGATCGGAATCAACAAACAACTTTCAAAAGGCCTTTGCGTTTCGTCGGTATTGTTCGATATCTGTACCGATAAACTTCTTCGACATTAATTTGCACTCCGGTCGTCGAATCGGGCCATCAGGCCTTCTTGACGCCACGTGGACCGACGGTCGATGGAACGAAGCCCATTCAAAAACCGCCCGCAGTGCAACTCAAAGTTCCCGCACACCGATAAACATCCAGTGTGCAACAAATGCCTGTCTCCAGATCACAATGAAGACAATTGCCTAGCTTGTGCTCAGTTCTGGTCCAAAAAGACAATCCGAAATCGACGGAGAGCAAGGCAAGAAATGCAGAAGTCGGCACCAGAGCCCGGTAATATCTTCGATGACGAAGAAGACCTGATTGACGCCGAAGACTCGGAACAAGAGGGAGATCAATTCGACTCTTACAATTATATCGACGACCAAGAAGAAATCGTCTATGTCGAAGAGTACCAACAAGATATCGTAGCCGTCGAAGACGACTCCGTGGACGACGAGGGGCGAACCGTGAGTACACCGCCCCATATAGACACTACACCTATATCAGAGACTCAGGTCGAGGCATCGCCATCAGGCCTTAGCCAAGATCAAAATAGTAGTTCGACAGCCCAGCAACGCCCGGCTAAGAACATACAAAAAGAGCCTTCTGAGACACGTAATCCAAAGTCGGTTACATTAAAAACAAGACTCATCGACATGACAGTCTTCGGACCGAACGTCGTCAAACTGAAGGTGATAAAACCAAAGGGCGCCGACCCGAAAGTCACAGTTCCATTCACACCTTCGAAGCCAAAGGCCGTCTATTTAACCTCGAAGCCAAAGGCCCTCGATTCGACCTCGAAGACAAAGTCCGGCGAACCGAACAAATCGGGTTTGACTGTTCAAAAAGGAAAGAAGCCAGTCGACGAAAGCAAAAGGGCTACGCCCATGGCGCTCGTCTAAGCAAAATCGAAACCGAAGGTAGATAACACCAAATCGGTCGAGCCAAAGCCCATCGAACAAAACAAGGGCATCGACCCAAAGACGCAGGCTCCAAAAACTCCTCAACAGGTTATCGAACGACTAAACCGATCGGTCCAAAACCACTCGTGAAACCTATAAAACACCTCGGACCGACAAAACCTGTCGGAAACCCTCCAAAGCCAATACAAGCACTTTAAGCAGTCGAACCAAGCATCGATCCAAAGAAAATAAAACCAAGCACTACGGTGCCAGGGCAAAAGACTGTGCAAGAGGAGATCATCCATCCATACCCTTCCACAGAGGATCAGTCAAAACTATATATTGACCCTAATACTGGCAAAGTGACTGTGTATAAAAGGAAAATAAGACCAGTGCCTGGTGAAGACTTTTCACAAATTCCACTGAAAAAGAAAAGAGACTTTGCTACCTCTTCTATTCTTTTGCAACCTATCTCTCCTGATATGCCTGCTACTCCATACACACCATACTCACCTGCCCACTCTGATTACAACCAAGATCAAGATCAGGATGCAGATGCGGGTTTTGGAGATATACAAAACCCATATGAGGACCCCAACGCAGATACATGGGGGGGTGGAGGTGAGCCAGACAATGAAGGGACTCTATCTATTACAGACCCTACTGTATACCCTGCTAAGCCATCACCCACAGAAGACACAGTGGCTTTTAATTCACTAATAGACAGAGCTGCAAGCTACCATAATGTAGACATGCATTCTGATGCCTAAGTCTCCCAATAAAAATTATACCTCACTTGAGTGGGTAGTCCTAGTGCCTGCGTCAGGGAACGGTACCTCACTTGTGTGGGTTGGTCAAGTACCCGAGACAGTCAAGGGCCTAAACGTACCCGCGACAGGCAAGGGCCCTAAACGTATTGAGGAGACATCAAACTTAACTATCACAAAACAACCTGGTTTTGCAAGGGGACTCACCTGGGCTTTTGGCCATGGGCTCGGCGGCCGCCTTGGGAAATTCCCAAACCCACACTTTTTTGAAAACGACACCCGGGGGAGTCCAGTGAGGTATGGCTTTCGTGGATCCCCCAACGTTTTCCTACCCAGAATCCCCTGCAAACATCAAAGTGTGCGGAAAAAAACTAATTTTCCAAATATTTTTGTGTGGAATCACCGTTCGGGCACAAATGTCCTACCCCACAGCGTTCCTCTCAGTCTCCCGAGTAAAATGATAACTCACTTGTCCAAATCAGAATTGGCTAAAAACGTATGTTTTAAAAAGTAGCGCTTAGAATTCTTGGTGCTATACCCTTAATCCCTCCTACAAAAATGTATAGGTTTGCTAGGTTTCCTTGGGTGCCAGCTGCGCTAGGACTCAAGATCCCATGGTAGGCACATACTGAAAAAAAGTCTGTGCCTAGTGGGCTTTCTGCCACCCTGGGGAGGGGGGAAATCTGGGGCTTTTTTTTGGGGTGGCTGGGAACATTGGGATGCCCATTCTGGGCAGCCCCCACCCCTACCTATAAAAAAAGCCAGTATAATCGCTAGCGCCTAGTGGGCTCTTATCCACACCCCCCCCCCCCCCCCCTCCACCCCCCGCAAACACCAAGCAGTGACTTCCTTCCGCTACTCCCCTATCATTGCAGTTCTGTCTGGGACGTCTCTCCCAATTTCTACCTGCTTGGAATATAATCGCCTGTCAGTTCTACAAACTATCCAAAAAGCTTACAGACACTCCCCCAAACATTCTTTCAAGATCATACGCAATGTCACAATAACATCTCTACCTTCTCAAGCAAGAAGTTCTCTCTCTGTTAGAAAAGGGAGCTATAGAACCATTCCCATTACAATATCAAGGAGCCAGTATAATTCCCAAAAAACGGCTCTCAGGCCTATACTAGATCTCAGAGAACTAAATCTATACTTTCAGTTGGACCACTTTCATATGGTGACGCTCCAACAAGTGCTCCCCCTTCTTCAGCAAGGCGACATGATCAAAACGGGGATATCTCACAGCGGGCGGGGCTAGGCAGAACATTGACCACGAGACTAGTTCTTAATAAATGACCAGCGCCTTCGCCACATGGCAAATAGGTAACAATAAACGGAGAATACAACTGGTTGGGAAGTATCACATTTTAAGATACTGAGTGCCTGGTGATACTGCTTAAGCCCCAAATTTCTACATAATTGAATAAGCCATCGCTGCCTGAGATTCTTATAAGATCGGCAGAAAAAGAGGACATGAGGCACAGACTCCTCCTTTGCACCACACGCTGGACATTCTAGGGATTTGTTATCAGACCATTTATGCGAGAAAACCCTAAGGGGTGGTGTGCCATGCCTGAATTGAACGTAGAGTTTCCTTGCTTGGCTAGGGACAATCTCATCCAAAAAAGGCTCAAGTTTATACTCATCTTTGTGACTCAAAGTCTAAGGTTAGGGATCCCAGCGTAGAGTTAGTGACAACATCCTCCAGTTGTTGGTTACGATGGAGTTTCACCAAGTCTGTACGGGACACCTTCATACAAGCTACCTCAGGCTTACTCCAGAGGTCCGGGAAGCCCAACCTCTTGCTCTCTTTTCTTATATGAGCAAACCTTGGATTTTGTCTGTTCCATGGAGTCTCATAAGTTCTTGGACTTGCTCTCTGAAGTACCTCAATTCTGGGGTTTCCCATAGTCTACGCCAGTATGCTAAAGGGCGAAGACCAATTACCTAGTCTATGGGTCTAATATCTAGGTCCATTCTTAGAGGTATAAGGGGAGTGCTAGCTGAAAGGGACAGCAGAGATCTCAAAAATCAGTTTTCCGCCTTGAGCATATCTTCAGTTGGGCAGTGACCCCACAGTTCTGCCCCGTACAAAATGGCTCCCCGGGCTTGGGCTTTATAAATTTCCAGGACAGAAGCAACCGGTTTGGCTGTCGATTCCCAGTGCAATTTTAGAACACCCCCCGTCAACTGCACCAGCCCGAGTTTGGCCTTGGCTATCTGTGGGCCCCACTCCATAGTGTCGTTGTGGGTGATGCCCAAATACTCGAATACAGTGACCCTATCCAGAGGAGTGCCATTTACAGAGGGACTGGGGCGAGTGATCTTTGGTGGATTACAGATCATGTACTTTGATTTTTGAGATGTTAATCTCCAACCCCCTTTTCCGACAAACTGGTACTACCTGCTCACCACGTATCTTGGGTGCATCAATATCTTTGACCCCTTTGAGATGGACAATTAAGGCATTAACAAAGAGACAAAAAAGGGTGGGCGCCAGGATGCATCCCTGCCTCACTCCTCTGTAAAAGTTGGTCAACTGTAGATATTTTGTCCCTAAATCCGGCTTGATAGGGGCTCAGTATCTCCGATTCCTCCATCCAAGTCTGGAGGCGGTCGATAATAATCTGTGCAAACAGTTTTTTACTCATGTCGATCAAACTGATCGGGCGGTAGTTTGCAGGGAATAGTGGACAGCCCTTTTTGAATACTGGGACAATTTCCGCCCCCAGCCAAGTATCCGGTATGGCGGAGCCCTGAAGTATGGCATTAAGCACCAGACAGAAACGCGGTCCAAATCTCGGGTTGGTCCTTAATAAAGTCCCCAGAGATTTTATCAATGCCAGGGGCTTTTCCTGGCGGGAGTCTTCTTATCGCACCCTCCACCTCGAACAGTGTAATCTTTGTCTAGAGCTGGTTTAAAAGTAATCGGTGCGGGGCATCTTCTAATCTGCGTTGAAGGTCATTGACGGTATTCTGGGGGGTTCCCTGGCTCATACAAGAGCCTGCTATCATAGAATACAGCGCCCCAAAGTGCTCCATCCATCTCTCGGGTGCAATACTCTGCTCATCTGCAGCATATCCATAACTGCTGTCCGTTCTCACGATTGCCCAAAACTCCTGCATATTCCTATTACCCAGGGCACTTTTTATATTATCCCATCTATCGTTTTCCCATTGCTGCCTGGCCTCTGCAGTAACCTGCTTGTATTCCTGCCTCCTTAATTTGACTAAACTCCTGGATATTTGCTTTAATTCACCCAATTAAAAGAGACTTCACCATTTTACAGTTATCGTTAAACCATGACTGAGTCTTCTGGTTTATCCTTCGTCTAGTCACTACCGGGTTGAGTAGGTCAGCCAATGCTGCCACCAACCTCAGATGTAGTTTAGCAATTTTATTTGCCACCTCTTCTTGTCCAAGCTCAATACAGCCACTAATCTCCATAAAGGTCATACAAACAGCTGAATATAAGGCACTCATTTTATCTAAAGATTGTTTTACCGCAGGCCATTTAAGCCTTCTCCTATTATTTGAGAGATTCAATTCACTATTCTGGCTTGGTTTACTCCCACCAGAGATACCAGTGTCAGTTAGTCTCAAATTTAGAACCAAAGCGTTATGGTCACTATCATGTTGGGATAAAATCTCAAAATCGGTGACCATAGGCCATGACCTTGTCTCGACCAGGATGTAATCTATCCGGGATATTTGGCCAATACGATTAAACGTGGCCTTTCCTTCATGATCAGACTGGGTACGGCCATTGCAGGCTCTCATAGAATGGGCCATAGTTATCGAATTCAATTGGACAGCCAGTGGTGACCAAGCCTTAATTGGAGTAATTTGGAGCTCGGGTATAGACCATTGCTCATCTTCCTCTATTAATAGAGTTTCCAATGGCAGGTAAGGGCTCGTATTGACAGTTCAAATCACCAGCAATAATCAGTTGGCTATTACCAGAAACGGTGGGAATAAAAGTATCCAGCAGGGCTAGTGTTACAGATTTGTTCCCTATACTAACAGGACTAGAATACACATTATTAAAAGTCACCCTGAGATTGGATGGAAACTTAAGTGTGACACATTGAAGATCTATAGATGGAGTGGGTAATTGTGTCGCTGTGCAGCCAGATGGTTAAATGAAGCAAAACCCAGTCTTACTGTCTCCTCCCTAGCCCATGTCTCCTGAAGTAGGCATATATCATGATGATCTATAAAAGTCCCCCAATCCGGGCAAGCAATTTTGATAGTTAGGCCTGCCACATTCCAGGACAGTATTTTTATTTTATCCATCTGCAAAATCCCCCTTCACCCCCCCCCCCCCCCCCCCCCCCCAAACCGAGAATCCAAAGGGACAGGGGCTAAGGCAGCATAGGTAAACATGTGGGAATCACCAGATTCGTGTGGCCTCTTACAAAGGGAGGTATCCTGTTTTTGTAGCTCCATACCCTCCCCCATATGAGCTATAGCCTGTCTCCGGGCCTGGGTTGGATCGAACAAAGGCTCCGACGCCCACATTCCAGATTTATAATTATTAAAAACTTCCGGGCCTCTCAGTCCTTCTACGTCCTCTAAAGGGGCAAACTTATTTGACACCGGAATATTGAATAAGACAGGACGTTTGGGTGCATCATATAGGAATCCACACTCCAGCTACCACAGTCCCGGGGGGGGGATAAGCTTCACCAACAATTAGGGAAGAGAGGTCAAAAGAGTCCAAAGAAAGGGCTCTGATGGCAGTTTGTTGGCCCAAAGGGCGGGAGGGATAGATTATCAATCTAAGAATGGCTTCAGGATACTTAAAATTGATAATCACACAGTACCCCGTGATTGTTATTTTTGTGGGACCCACCCAAGCCACCCTATGCACCATCAAGAACGCTCGGCTGGTGGCAGCAGCCTGGCCCTCGTGAACCCTGCTGACCATTCTCTGCAGCGCAGTCACTCCTCAGAAGCGGTTGCTCGCTCTAGCGCATTTTAGGTGCTAGCGCGAAGGAATATTGCTATTGTCATTTTAAATCATTTTAAATCATTTTTAAATCATTCAAGCATTGTGTGGTTACCAATTACCTCAATTGTTGTTCTTTCTGTTGTCCGCCCCGTTCCATCGCGGCTGGTGCCGTTTGTGTGGAGAGTGAGACGTGCCGCCATCTTTGGTGTACCCGGACCACACTTAGCGGTCTAGCTATCACGGGAGGCAGGCCATAAAACACTTCCTGTACCAGGGCCTTTCGAGAACGCTCGGCTGGTGGCAGCAGCCTGGCCCTCGTGAACCCTGCTGACCATTCTCTGCAGCGCAGTCACTCCTCAGAAGCGGTTGCTCGCTCTAGCGCATTTTAGGTGCTAGCGCGAAGGAATATTGCTATTGTCATTTTAAATCATTTTAAATCATTTTTAAATCATTCAAGCATTGTGTGGTTACCAATTACCTCAATTGTTGTTCTTTCTGTTGTCCGCCCCGTTCCATCGCGGCTGGTGCCGTTTGTGTGGAGGGTGAGACGTGCCGCCATCTTTGGTGTAGCCGGACCACACTTAGCGGTCTAGCTATCACGGGAGGCAGGCCATATAAACAATGTGTATTCAGGAGCGCAGCGGACGAGCGCAGCGGGCGCGACGAATGCGCGCCGAAGTCGCGCATAAGTCAAGCCTGTCTGCGCCCGTCCGCGGCAGACTGGGGCTCGGGGCCAGACCCCCTGGTCAAAAATATATTTACTCCTCAGCTTCGCTGCTGTCATTAAGACCCTCTGACAGCGCTACCTTCTCCCCGCCCGCTCACATCTTAAAGCGCGCCGCCATGTATGGCATTCTAAAACCTGACTTCATGCTCACTAAAGCCTGTAAGCCCTCACCACGCTCTACTCCCTTATCCCCACATGTGCCTCAGACTACTTTAAAATGTTTATACTTAAACACTAGGTCCATGGTAAAACACCACTTGGACATCTTTTTTCTGCTTCAGGCCGATCAACCAGATCTTCTATGCCTATCTGAGACTTGGCTTAATGATGCATCCCTACCTGACATCTTGGCGGCAGTTCCCGCTGAGTACTATATACTGCATGTCGATAGGCCAGCTGGTAAGAGGGGCGGAGGGGTCGCTGCGATTATTCGCAAAAACCTTAATGTCTCTCTTTTACCATCTTTTGATCTGACAGGATCAGATAATGTAATCTTTAAAATGGATGTGGACACTGGATCTCTTCTCGTGATCCTCATCTATCGCCCCCCTCAAAATATGCCTACCTTTGCTGCATCCCTATCGGAACAACTTGCCCCCCTTATTATTTCCCATGACAAAATTCTACTGCTGGGTGATTTTAATCTCTGGCTGGATTCGGTGGAGTCTGACTCTCAGGCAGCCACATTGAAGGACACTCTCTCTGATCTTAATCTCATCCAACACATTCACCTTCCCACACACGAGAAAGGTCATAGCCTTGACCAAATTTGGTCTCAAAACATCTCTTTGGCAGTTAACTCCATCCTGCCTTGCATTTGGTCGGACCATTTTCTGATCAATTTCACCATAACCATTGCAAAAAATAGCAAACCTCTGCCTCAACAAGGCGGGAAGGCAAGAATGTGGAAGAAGGTTGACATTCCGGCCTTTCTCCAATTGCTAACCTCTACTTGCCCTTCATTCGATCTGGACATAGAGAAATCAGAAGAGGTTTTCTCCGAATGGCTACTTCAGGCAGCTGAAGTTCATGCCCCCTGTGTTAACTTTTCCCGCTCTCGCCCCAATGATGCTCACAGGTGGTTTACACCTCACCTAAAAGCCCTTAAACTTAAAGTTCGTCAAATGGAGCGCAAATGGCGCGTAGCCTACTTAGAACATGACAGAGCCAACTTTCGCAAGGCCCGCAGGGAATACCAAAATCTCATCCTCAAATGCAAAACTGACTATTTTTCGGATAAAATTCTCAAGGCCCAAAATAAGTCAAGAGTTGTTCAATATTGTGGAAAATCTCAGCTCTAGCGACAGAACTTCTCTTCCTATGGTTCCTACCCAAGAGCTCTGCAACACACTTAACTCTTTTTTCTTTGATAAAATCTGCATGATCAAGCAAAGTATTCCTACTACTCAGCCCCCTCTTTTGTTTGCTGACACTTGGTACAACCCTGCCACTTTAGATTCCTACCCCCTCATAGACAATACCAAGTTACTCAAATTATTAACCAAAGTTAAAACTGGCTCCCCTGATGACATTTGCCCCCCTCACATCTTGAAAGAAGTGGTCACCAATCTCCCTGAGTGCTTACTTTCTTTATTGAATGGGTCACTTGTACAGGGCAAAGTTCCATGCAACCTGAAAAAAGCTCTTTTCGTTCCCCTCATAAAAAAGGCAGGAGCTAACCCGCTAGATCCCATCAACTATAGACCCATATCGTTGTTGCCATACTGTGCCAAACTGCTGGAGTCACATGTGTGCGAAACTATCTCCAGCTTCTTGGAAAAATCTGAGTATTTGGCACCGAATCAAGCAGGGTTCCGTCCTTGCCACTCCACCGAGGCGGTCATCCTCTCGGTGTTAAATACTTTGAGGCGGAATGCAGATGCAGGAATCCATCAGGGGCTTGTGCTACTGGACCTCTCTGCTGCGTTCGACACGGTCGACCACACCATCTTGGTCGACCGTGTTGAGCAGGCAGGTCTCAGGGGCCCCGCATTGAGCTGGATCCGCTCTTTCATCTCGGGCCGCACACAATCGGTCAGACTGGGCTCCTTCTCCGCTCCCACTATACCCACCACCTGCGGGGTACCACAAGGTTCCTCGTTATCTCCCCTTCTTTTTAATGTCTACCTACGCCCTCTCTTGCACTCCCTGCGGAATGCTAATGTAACCATCTTTAACTATGCGGATGATCTGCAGCTCATCTTCCCTCTTAACAACATGGACTCAGTGGACGAATTCCAAAGAACTATGTCCCACATATTGAGTTGGATGAGCTGCAATCATCTGAAGCTCAACCCGGGCAAGACCGAGCTGGTCCTGCCCGGACAGAGCCCACTTAGTTGGAATTCCAACTTCTGGCCCACTAATATGGGAGCGCCTCCCACTAAGTCTTCCGTGGTTAAAAGCCTAGGCATTCTCATCAGCGAGGATCTCTCGCTAAAAAGACAGGTTGGAGCGGTGGTATCTTCCAGCATCTTTCAACTGAAGAAAATAAGAAAAATTGCTCGTTTCTTCTCTTCAGCAGCCCTCACACAGATCGTCCTCTCCTTGGTTCTGTCCAGGCTGGACTTCTCTAACAGCCTTTACCTCGGCCTCCAAATTGGTGAGCTTAAACGTCTCCAGCTTGTTCAGAACCAAGCTGCCAGGCTCCTTCTGAATATATCCAGGAGGCAATCCATCAGACCTGGCCTCAAGCAGCTACATTGGTTGCCAGTTGAGCAACGTGTGGCCTTTAAGGCTGGGTGTATTCTGTTCCGGTCCCTGATCGACTCTGGCCCTTCATTTATCAGAGATCTATTCAAAAAATACTGCCCCTCCCGTCACCTCCGATCCACCTATAAATCACTTCTGATTGTACCTCCATTCAAAAGGAAACGCCTCGGAGGCAGCTGCTTCGACCACCAAGCTGCTGTTCTTTGGAATTCTCTTCCTCTCCATATAAAGCAGAATGATAACATCCTCAGCTTTAGACAATCCCTGAAAACCTGGCTGTTTTCTCAAGCTTACTACTGATAGCACTGCTTTATTCTTTGACTGCCTTGCCTGGTTCCTCCTACAGCGCCATGAAGCCTCCGGGCGTACGAGCGCTTAACAAATCCCAACTAACATTAACATTAACATTAACATTAACAAGATCTCATCAGCCCTATTATAGGGTAATTGTTTAAATCTAGCCAACCAGAACAATATCTTATTTCTAAGGTCTAGATGACTCATTTTGGCCATATTTAAGTTCGGGAACTCCAGCCAGAAAAATTGCATAAGGTGCTGCCGCTGGAGGTAGATTGATAGTTGGAAGGGACTGTTTTTGTGTTTTCCCTATGTGGGGGGACCCCATCTCTATTACCCTCCGTGGATATATCACCCATTTCCACATTATAAGTTGGGTTTGCCCCTATATACTGATTTTGTTTTGGGTCCTCCCTCCTTACTTTGGGATGGGTCTCTATCGGGGCTTGCTCAGCCAATTGAGGGATAGTCTTATCTACCCTTTCAGTAATAGAAGCAACCTCTTTAGAGTTTGATGGAACCGGGACCGGAGTAATTACTGGGCAGAATTGAATTTGTTGAGTCTCAGTAGGATTCTTGTGGATCTCAGCCCTTTTTTGATGTCTGGGTGGTAAGTTGGTATTAGCGCTCTGTTGCCTGGTAGCCTGAATTTTACCCACGCTAGCCACTAGGTTTTGAACATGGTCATAAAGTGGGGCAATCTCTTCTTTCACAATGGTCCTACATTGGGTAAGAAGATCCGATAATAGTGCTTGGGCCCAAGATGGATATAGTTGGGATGCCAGAGACACATCATTACTGCCCAAGCAATTCTCTGATCTGGGACCATTTAAAGTACCTTCTGCATTGCCCTCCCCTGCCTTTTTCCCCCCTTAGACCCCATAACTTTGCCCTGTTTTCTCTTCCTATCTCTCTTAGATGTTTTAAGTGTTTTGGCAGTAGCCTCTCTAGCAGGTTTCTGCCTTGGATAAGGACGTTAACACAGAGTCATGCAAAGGGGGACATTCAAATACAGATGATTCAGAGGGGTTTATAGCATTAGCTGAAGTTACCAAGGCGGAGAAGTCAGGAGTAATAGATAAACGTCTTTCCTGGAATTCAATTTCCGTAGTAACTACCCCAATCGCCTTTTGTAACATTAAGTCAATTGCTGTAGGCAAGGTTACTGAGGAAGTGTTTAGGTTAGTGCGAGGCCCTTTAACAGTACATGCACACTTTCTTTGGGTACGAGCAGGAGCAATAGTTACTCCTTACAAGCGCCTCCTGGTGCTTTTCCAAGGCGCTGGCGGCGTGCGCGCCGCGGGTGCTGCCGGGTACAGTGGTCCCGACCCGGCAGCAGCGGCAAATGGCGGTGGTGATGGCGGCAAGACTCCCGGACCCTCCTGGGATCAAAGGCAGCAAGGTAAGTAACTGTGAAGCAGGGCACCCGCTCTACCGGGGCCCTGCACTCCTTAGAAGCGCCTCCTGGCGCTTTCCCAATTCGCTGGCGACGTGCACGTCGCGGGTGCTGCCGGGTACTTTGGTCCCGACCCGGCAGCAGCGACAAATGGCGGTGGTGAGGGCGGCAAGACATCCGGACCCTCCTGGGATCAAAGGCGGCAAGGCAGCAAGGTAAGTAACTGTAAAGCAGGGCACATTATCAATTCAAGTTAATTCCATTCGGAGTAACTACAGCACCCAGGTTTTCACCAAATGCCTGGCAGTAGTCTCAGCTCATCTACGAAGACAACACATTCACACCTTCACATACGTAGACGACTGGCTCATAAAAGCCAGCTCGCAACAAAGCAGTCTACGTTAAACTCTCAGAACAGTACAGTTGCTCCACGATCTTGGATTCACAGTTAATCTGTCCAATTCCCATCTCCAACCATTCAACACGCAAGCGTATTTGGGAGCCACTATAGATGCACAAAAGGCTCTGGCCTACCCCAACCCGGACAGAGTCTGCAATATGCAGACTCTACTCTGTTTCAGCTTAACAGTCATTTTCAGCTCGAGTTTTCATGCAGTTACTAGGGATGATGGCATCTTGCATCCTAATAGTCCCTTATGCAAGTCTTCAAATGCGTCTCCTGCAGAAATGCTTAGCACGTCAGTGGAACCACGCTCATGGTCGGTTATCAGATCTAGTGTTGGTGGATGGCTGCACCGCTCTCTACAGTGGTGAAATCCACAGAATCTTTCGAAAGGGCGGTCTTTCATCGACCCGGTTCCATAGATGGTGCTAATCGCAGACTCATCGCTCACTGGTTGGGGAGGTCCTCTCCAAACACGCAAATCAGGGCAGGTGGAGCTTGCAACAAAAGCAGATACACATAAATCATCTAGTGCTGCTGGCGATTTTTCTAGTGCTCAAAGCATTTCAAGTTCATCTAGTAGGCAAAGCTGTCCTGATTTGTACAGACAACATGACAGCAATGTACTACATACAGAAACGGGGGGACACACTCTCAGCTGTCACAACTAGCACAGAACATCTGGAGATGGGCCATGTGTCACAAAATGTATCTCCTCGCATAACATCTGCCAGGAGTAAACCATCCTTGCAAGTCTGCCCAGTCGTCAAATACAACAGATCTAGGAATGGGAAGTCCACCCTCAAGTTCTCCTCCCTTTCTTTCAGATGTGGAGCTTACCAGACATAGATCTGTTCGCTACAAACCCAAACGGAAAATGTCCAAGCTTCGCATCCAGGTATCCACACCCATTGTCCAGAGGCGATGAACTATCGATGAATTGGTCAGGGATATTTGCACATGCTTTTCTGCCTCTCCCGCTGATTCCATTAGTGGTTCGGAAACTCACAAGTGTCCCTGACACTAATCCTAGTTGTTCCCACATGGGCCGGTCAAACCTGGTTCACAACCCTGTTGGAGCTCTCTGTAGTTCGTCACCAAAAACGACCTATTACACCCAATCTCCTCACGCAGAGCAGTGATGAGATAAGACCTCAATATCCCAGTCATCTCAGACTTGTGATCTGGCACCTGAAGTCTTAGTTTGGTTACCTCAATCTCCCGCCAGACTGCATGAATATCATCAAAGAGGCTAGACGTCTAGACAAGAGCTTGCTATGCAGCAAAGTGGAAGCGGTTTGTCATATACTGAAATAACAACAATCCGATCAACACGCTTGATGCTTCAATTCAAAACATTATATGCTATTTATTGCATCTGCAGCATTCAAATTTAGCGTACACATCCATACGCTTGCATCTTGCTGCAATAGTCACATGCCTTCATAATAGACAGCATCTGTCTCTCTTTAGCATGCCTGTTATTAAAGCATTTATGGTGGGACTTAAGAGTCCTTCCTCCAAGACTCCCACCTGCTCCAGTGTGGAATCTCAACATTGTCCTCACCAGACTGATGGGTCCACCCCTTGAGCCATTGCACGAATGTGAACTGCAATTTCTCACATGGAGGGTAACTTTCCTCATAGCTATCACATCACTGAGGAGAGTAGGTGAGCTTCAGGCACTAACCATAGAAGAACCATTTTTACAAGTACACCTAAACGAAGTGGTTCTTTGGACCAACCCTAAATTCCTACCCAAGGTAGTTTCTGCCTTTCATATTAACTACTATGTTGAGTTGCCTGTGTTCTTCCTGCAACCATATTCTGTGGCAGAACTTGCTTTACACACTTTATGTACTAGAGTAATGCTCTTTTCACATCTAAAGGAAAAAACCTGTCCGTAAGACAAAACCATTATTTGTGGCTTTTACTCCACCACATGAAGACAATCCCATATCAAAATCGGGTATGTCACGGTGGATAGTCAAATGCATTCAAACATGCTACGCAAAAGCAAAACAAACTTTGACAAATCCCCCTAGAGCGCTCTCTGCACACAAACTAGAGGATTCTATAGCATTCTTAGGAAATATACCCATAGATGACATGTGAAATGCTGCAACATGGTCTACACCTCTCACATTCACAAAACACTATTGTGTAGATGTTAGCAAGACGGTAAGCTAGTGTGGGCCAAGTAGTTTTATGTACACGATTTCAAATGACTGCAACAGGTTAGCAACCGCTTTGGGAAATCCCTGCTATATAGTCTGTGCAAAGCATGTGATCTACAGCTCACATGCCTTGCACAGAAAATGCTACTTACCCAGTATTTATCAGATATTGGCATGTAGAGCTGTAGATTCAAATGCGCCCACCCACCTCCCAGGGTACCTATATCTGTTGCAGTGATATCTTACTTAGAAAGATATACATGGAAATCTCTGATTGAGGGATTTGAGCTGCAGATCTCACACTTAGCATTAGATCGCCATCTGGTGTGGGCTTGGATGCTTGCACGTTGTTGTTGTCTTGGAAGAAGTCTTTATAGTCAGGAGATAGGCGACTCCTCCCTTGGAGGATAGTGCACATGGGCATTGACTCCATCCTTAGATTGTTTTTTTTCCGCCATTGGGTTCAGATGCAACTTTTGCGCTCCAGTTTGAAATCTCTATTTCAAGCTACTTCGACGCGAAAAACTTCCACAAACTCTTCGGATTGACTTGGTTCATCTTCGATGCAGCTTTCTTTGGCTCAATTCCGGCCGTCGACGCGGGCTGTTGGGCCAATCCACGCCGTGAGGGCTACGGCTCATGGAAAGTACGCCATTCAAGAAATGCCCCCAGTGTGGAGCAAAATATTCTGCACAGTGACCATCACAAGGTCTGCAACCTATGCCTATCACTTGAACACGACGAGTCCAGCTGTCCAGCCTGCACATCCTTTCGATTGAAGAAGACCATTCAAGATCAAAGGGCTCGACGGCACATCATGGCGCAGAGATCAGCTCCGGAACCAGTGGACATCTTTGACGAAGGCCCATATGTCCCAGAAGAAGATTCCGAAGAACTCTAAATCGTATCAGAGGCAGAAGACTCGGACGACCCCATCACTCCTGGTCAAAGAGTGAGTACTACTGCCCCTACCCCAACCCCACCACCAAAACCGAAGGCAATGGTCAAGACTTCGCCTGCTGGCACCAGTCGAGAACCGAATCACACTTCAGAAGCCCCACCTCCAGGCCCGGCTCCGAAGAAAAAAGAAAATACTTCCGGTAGCAGCTCGGGACCGAGCAAACCGCATGTACAAATCCCACCGGCACCTTCGGCACTGAAACCAAAAGAACTCTGCTCCGAAATCAGTTCCGACGCCTTCCACCTCCAAAGACAAATCCGCACCGAAAACCTCGAGGTCCGTGGATAACCCGGCTTCAAACGTTTCCAAGCCTAAAGATCCTGCTTCGGCTCCAGAACCAAGAGCCTCGGAACCAAAAGCTAAGTGTAAGGACTCTGCCACGCCTCCTAAGGCCAAAGACAATAAAAGTCAACACCAGCCCCGCTCTGAACCGAAAAAATCTGATCAGAAAGCGGTTCCCGAGGAAGATTAACTTTTTCATCCGGATCCTGTCAATCCTAAACAGAAAAAGATTTAAATTAATCCAGGACATGTCACGACTGTGCCATATGAGAAGTGGAAGTTAGACACCGCACCTGCTCATCCAGTGCCTTTGAAATAGAATGATTCTGCCACATCACCTATGCCTCCTTCTTCATCTATACTTTCTTCTAACCCATTTCCTCTCCCTAAATCTATTACACCACCTCAGGCTGAAACGTCTGCACCTCATACACCCCCAGATGATGCTGATGATGATGACCTAGGGATGAGAGCTGACCCAAATGACTCTTTCACGTATCGAACTGACCCAGATGATTGGGAGTAGCCTGTCCCAACAGATATACCGGACGTCCCAAGCCCACACAAATACCCCTCAAAACCATCTCCCCAGACGATAATATTGGTTTTGAACAGTTAATAGGGCTGCCATCTATCATGGCGTCAAAATGCACTCCGATGCAGCAGAAGAGGACTTCCTTTTGGATACATTTGAACAGTCACAAAAGACAGTGCAAATATTGCCAATGATCAAGGGAGTCATTAAACTTGACCCCGAAGAGTTTAAAGAACCCATACGTGCCAGGATTCTTAATCCTAGAATAGAAAAAAGTATAGACCTGCCCCTGAAGATCCTGCTTACATTAAGGGGCAGCTGCCTTTGGATTCTCTAGTAGTTTCCAACGCTAGAAAGCGCGCCAACTCACAAACCTCCGGGTAGTCTCTCAAACTAATATTAGTAGCTTCCACATGGGCACGCCAACCATAGTTCACAACACTGTTGGGACTCTCACTAGTTCCACACCAAAAACTGTGCCTGTCCCCATCCCTGCTATCGCAGAATCATGGAGAGATCAGACATCCAGATCAGCTGAATATGGCGATCTGGCTCCTGAAGTCCTAGAGTTCGGTTACCTTACCCTACCACCGGACTGTATGAACATCATTAAAGAAGCCAGACGACCTACAATTAGAGCTTGCTATGCTGCAAAATGGAAACGATTTGCCATTTACAGCAATAAGAACTATATTGATCCACTGGATGCCTCCATCCAGAATATCATTTGCTACCTACTCTACTTGTAGAGATGTAATCTAGCATATTCATCCATACGTTTACATCTAGCAGCACTTGCTGCTTACTTACAAAACAGACAACACTTGTCACTATTTAGAGTCCCTGAAATTAAAGCCTTTATGGAGGGCCTAAAAAGAATCATTCCTCGTAGGTTACCACCCTGTCCAGTGTGGATCCTAAATATTGTTTTTACCAGGCTTATGGGACTCCCGTTTGAACCTTTACACAAATACGAACTACAGTTCCTCACATGGAAAGTAGCTTTCCTTGTTGCCATTACCTCTCTTAGTAGAGTAAGTGAGAGCCAGGCTTTAACCATACAGGAACCATTCTTACAATTACATCGTAACAAGGTGGTCCTCCGAACAAACCCGAAATTCCTTCCAAAAGTAATCTCTCCATTTCATCCTAACCAATCAGTAGAGTTACCAGTGTTTTTTCAAAACCCAGACTCCGTAGCAGAGAGAGATCTACACACCCTAGATGTTAAGAGCCCTACTTTATTACATTGACAGAACCAAATCCTTCCGCAAAACAAAACAATTGTTTGTAGCTTCCTCCCCACTGCATAAGGGGAATCCCATCTCTAAAGCTGGGATTGCAAGGTGGATCGTTAAATGTATCCAAATATGCTACCAAAAAGCAAAAGCGCACATTAAGAATTCCTTCTAGAGCGCACTCCACACCAAACTAGCGGCCTCTATGGCCTTCTTAGGGAACATTCCCCTAGAAGACATCTGTAAAGCAGCAACATGGTCTACAACGCACACCTTCACTAAACACTATTGTGTTGGTGCAAGCCAAGCAGCAAGCTGTTCTTGAAACTCTTTCAAACTACTACAATGGATACAGGTGACCACCGCTAGGGGAGATACTGCTGTATAGTCTATGCTAAGTGTGAGATCTGCAGCTCATATGCCTTGAACGGAAAATGCTACTAACCAGTATGCATCTGTTCTTGGCATGTAGAGCTGCAGATTCTCACATGCCCACCCGCCTCCCCAGGACCTCTATCTGATCCAGTTCTATCTTAATTAGCTATACATACATGGACATCTTTTTTCTTTCTACTAACTCTATTATTTCCCATCATGGCGAAAAACAATCTAAGGATGGAGTCGATGCACATGCGCACTATCGTCCAAGGGAGGAGTCGCCTATCTCGTGACAACAAAGACTTCTTCCAAGAGAACAACAACGTGCAAGCATCCGAGCCCAACACCAGATGGCGATCTAATGCTAAGTGTGAGAATCTGCAACTCTACATGCCAAGAACCAATGCATTCTGGTAAGTAGCATTTTCCTTCTACTACTCTCACTAACTCCATTATCGCCCTCTGCGGGGAAAACAATCTAACAATGGAGTTGATACCCATGCGCGCTATCACTGAAAGGAGGAGTCACCTACCTTGTGACTGGAAAAGACTTATTCGAACAAAAACAAAGTGTAAACATCCGGACCAACACTAGATAGCAGGCTATGCAAAGCATGTGAATTTACAGCTCTACATGCCAAGAACATATTGGGTAAGTAGCATTTTCCTTTTGGATCATCTTTGCCTGTTACTATACCTTAAAGGCAGTTCATGCTTGTCATGATGTGTCCAATGTATCGGATGTGAAGAAGAGGTGTAGTGAAACAGGATGTCAGGCATGCATCTCTTATTCTCATTTGACTTTAGCATATGACAAATATGCACCAGTACATAAATTAACACTCTTCCAGCTGAACCATTGTGAGACAAAAACTCTTCAAAGATACCAATTTGAAATGTAGTGAAATTTCAAATAAAGTAAAGTTGAAATTCCATAATTAACAGTACTGGGAGAAAGTGCAAAGAATACCTCTTGGTGCTAAAGCAGAACAGCAGTCCGTGTTTAGTGGAAGGGCAACAATATGATTACACTGTCAATGGGGTATGTCAGTTTAAGGAGTGTTGGGTTGAGAGCGTGGGCTCAATTACAGGTAACATTGTTTTGTACACTGGTGTTTGTTGTTTATCTTTTTTGGGAAGTGATAGCTGCAGGTTGGAATGTACAGTTGTAATGCAGTAATACAAGCATGCAAGATCTAAAAAAGTAAGACTGGGACTATGGTGGCAGGTTGTCTTTCAGGGTGAAGTGGTGTGACTCACTGGTTAGAGGTGGCAGACCCGTAAGCAGAGGACGGCCCGGGACCAGGGTTTGATTCCAGACGCGGCAGGGTTGTGGACCAGGGTCAGCGGGTTCGATAATTCTCGCCTCGGTGCCTACTCCAGTCAGGGACCACACTCGGCAACTCTGGGCATTAGCTTGCCTCATCTTCACAACGGCCCCCCCAGACTGCCGGGGATGCTTGGTCGCACCTTAGAGATACCCATTAGGGACCATCTCTCAGGGTGAGCCAGGACGGGTTCCCCAGCGGTCGAAGCGTGGAGATACTCCTCCGGGAGTCGATTCTAGCGCTATATAAACCCACAATTAATTAATTAATAATATTTGGGGTCTGTTAAGTTCATATAATCTGCTTTCCCATAATGCAAAATGTCGCTGAAATAACATGAAAGGCAAATCGGTCTTTTTACTCTAATTTTTTAAAGAAAATGCACCCTCTGATTTTTTTGGGGCACGAAGACTCACATTAACAAAGCGCAGCGGACAGCAGCTGTTTGTGTTGTATTCTACAACAAAAAATTGAGAGGCAACACCTCAAGGACAGTTCTACATATCAAAATTGGTAGTCCAAAATGAAGACTTCAAACCTCTCTAGAAAGATATTCCAGAATTCAGTTCTTTTTTGTGATAATTTAGTAATTTGGGCTTGGATGGCTGACCCAGGGAGGTGATTAAGAAAAGGGGGTGGTGATGAACAGAGTGTCTGAATTAAGCAGACCACTCTTACCCAGTCCAAAGATCAGGGCTTGATCCATCACCTTTATTTAGCTCACTGCACCATCCCAGTTCAGAACCTGGCTATATGCAAATCAGTCTGTCCCTGGCCCAGTGCATCATGGGAACAGGGCAGACTAAACTACCAAGCCAATTCTTCACCAGAAAGGAGACAAGCTACCGGGGACCGGTTTCTGGCATTTCAGCCGTCGTCGGCCCGGCTTGCTTGAATCCTGATGGTGCAGTGAGCAAGGGACTCATGTCTGAGTATACCCTGCTACACCTATAGTGGCCAAAAACGATTAAGAAAAGGGGGTGGTGATGAACAGAGTGTCTGAATTAAGCAGACCACTCTTACCCAGTCCAAAGATCAGGGCTTGATCCATCACCTTTATTTAGCTCACTGCACCATCCCAGCTCAGAACCTGGCTATATGCAAATCAGTCTGTCCCTGGCCCAGTGCATCATGGGAACAGGGCAGACTAAACTACCAAGCCAATTCTTCACCAGAAAGGAGACAAGCTACCGGGGACCGGTTTCTGGCATTTCAGCCGTCGTCGGCCCGGCTTGCTTGAATCCTGATGGTGCAGTGAGCAAGGGACTCATGTCTGAGTATACCCTGCCACACCTATAGTGGCCAAAAACGATTAAGAAAAGGGGGTGGTGATGAACAGAGTGTCTGAATTAAGCAGACCACTCTTACCCAGTCCAAAGATCAGGGCTTGATCCATCACCTTTATTTAGCTCACTGCACCATCCCAGCTCAGAACCTGGCTATATGCAAATCAGTCTGTCCCTGGCCCAGTGCATCATGGGAACAGGGCAGACTAAACTACCAAGCCAATTCTTCACCAGAAAGGAGACAAGCTACCGGGGACCGGTTTCTGGCATTTCAGCCGTCGTCGGCCCAGCTTGCTTGAATCCTGATGGTGCAGTGAGCAAGGGACCCAGGGAGGTGGGCAACTTTTTTTTTTGTAAATAAGTGATTAAACTGGCAGTGCGGATGAGCAGTCCTCAGCTGTTTGTTTTGTGTTGTAATATACGAATGCTTTCATGGTAAGTTTTTACCGCAAATTGTGCTTTTCATGATAAAGCTTTACTGCCAAATTATATGTAAACAAATTGGTATAATTGTATGCAAATTTAATCTAACCAGCATAACCCAAAAGCGTTTTCTTAAACCTCTACCTTTCGCATTCCACAAGTCTTTATTCTTTGCATCTTCCCACTTTAAAGTGGTTTAGCACCAGTCATTTAGACTGGAGTTCTACTGGCCTCCCCTTTAATTGTAATTTTAGAATCAATAGGAAAAGGTCCAGAAAGCAGGCAGCTGTTTTGTTTCATTTGGAGTGCTTAATTGTCTCATGGAGAAAACCTTCCAGCACCCAAGGTTTGCTTTGCTGACAATATCAGCTAGCTTGTCCGTGATCACGTCTTAGTAATTGGTTAGGGCTAGGCATTCCCACAGCATTTATCTGAGTCAGACTCATGGTGCTGTACAAGGGGGAGATGAAGCTCCAGCTTCTGAAAATATTCTGTTTAACTGTTTTCGAGATTAGATATGTGCCTAGAAAAATATTAAATAGAACTTGGCATTGCGGGTCCCTGTGTGTCTATGCTAGGATACTATCCCACGCCTTCTCATACACTGCTTTACCTATTTCATCTTCCCATTGCTCACAAAGATCCTGTAAAGTTATTTGTGTGATGGTGCAGGGCCCTGTACAGCCAGATAATATGCCGCCTACCCACTGCCCAGTTTGTAGGAAGAGTTTTCGTGTGTGGTTCTTAATTAATACTGTTCCAGTTTACCCACAGGCAATGGTAAAAAATCTACGTAGAGAGCTGACTATTGAGAGCATAAAATTCTAGGACCTGTCCATCTTGAAATAGTTTTCCTACCATTGTAAGGTTATTGTCAGTCCAGTTTCTCAATTTGCCAGCTGTATGTTGTTCTTGATACTTAGGCAAGCCCTTCAGGAGTATAGTAGGAGTGTAAGGTGTAACATGTCTGGCAATCATTGAGTTCCTTGAGAGGCAGCTCAGAGCTGTGCGTAATAGTCTGGGCAGCCTGTGTCTAGGCTTGGTGCCTGGTAACCATATAAGAGCAAATCTCCTCCAGCATTAGCCCTGAGAACAAACTGTATGTCTGTTTGAGTGGAGCTGCCTCGTAATAATGCTCGAAGCTCGGTGCTCCCAGTCTGCCATGTTCAACTACGAGGTGCTTTAGTGAGCACTTCCCTACAGAACCTATTGTATATATGAGCTCCTCCAGTTTTGTATCAAGGTCGCAAAATAATTTTCTTGGGAGCAATATGGGGAGATTTGTAATGTAAAAGAGACGTGGCCACATCCCCATCTTCAGAGCAGTGCACACTCTACCAAGAGCAGGAAGGACTTCCAAAACGTTGTTTGTACTTTCGAGGCAGATACTTCTTTGGTGAGATTCCAGTCTAGTAGTTCATACTCTGCATGGAAAATTCTGATCCCTAATTAGCAGGATGAAATGCCCTCTCACTTAATTATGCCCCCTTTCATGCCTGTCTGTATAGTTGCAGTAAAGTGGAGTGGTAACATTTTGGACCAATTGATCCAGAAACTACGAAATATGTTGAGGATTTGGACAACATTGTATGATCTGTACTAAAGTATCTAATGCATACGAACATACCATATGTGTATATGTGGATACTGTGTTCTGTCCACTGTGGGGAAGCCCCAGGCCCCACCATCCTGTTGTTGCTGCCTAAGGGCCAAACGCTCCCTGGCCAGTGCCAGGGATGAAGGCCACTGATATTGGGTGACCACATGAACCCTGACAGGAGCAGAAATAAGTGTGGGCTGCTGAATTCATATCTGTGCATAGATCGCCGCCTAGTGTTGGGTCCGGATGATTGCACATTGTTGTCCTGGAAGAGTCTTTGAAGTATCACAAGATAGGTGGCTCCTCCCCTGGACTACAGTGCGCATGGGCATCCTCTCCATCCTCAGATTGTTTTTTTCCGCCATTTGGTTCGGATGCGATTTCCAACTCTGAGTTCGGAATTGAGAAAAAAACTTTTCTAAAAGGCCAAAAGCCCTTTGGGGGCGTCGGTATTGTTGTTCGATCGGTGCCGACAACTTTCTTTCTGTAGTTTTCTACTCAGAACGTCGAATCGGGCCGCGCAGCCTTTTCGACACCAAGGGGCCGATCGTCGATGGAACGAAGTCCATTCAAAAGATGCCCCAACTGTAACTCAAAGCTCCCACACATAGATAAACACCATGTTCATAACAAGTGTTTATCTCCGGAACACAATGAAGCCGACTGCTTAGCTTGTGCGCAGTTTCGATCGAAGAAGACACTTCGGATTCGAAGAGCAGCGAGGCAGACTATGCAGAAGCCAGCGCCTGACCCGGAGAACATCTTTGAAGACGACGAAGAGGTCGTCGAAGCTGAGGACTCAGACCAACAGTCTGAGCAGGGGTCGGACCATGACTCCAACTACTACATCGACGAAGAAGACGACATCGTCGAGGTAGGGGACGACGATCCAGGCATAGGAGCCGTCGAGGACGACTCCGGTGAGGGCAACTCCGGCAAGGACACGGGGCCAACCGTGAGTACGGAGCCCAGTACATTTACTGATACTCTTCCAGAGGCTCAGGTCGAGGCATCGCCGGGAGGCCTTAGCCAAGATCCTAACATCAATTCTATAGCCCCGCAATTCAGCCCGGCTAAGAATATCAGACAAGAGCCATCAGTGCAACATTACCATTCATTGGTAATAGCGAAACCGAAAGTGAAGGAAGCAAAACAGAAACCGAAACTGATAAACTTTACAGTCTTCGGACCGAAAGGTGCGGATCCATCGGCGCCGACCAAACACAAAATGGCCGTCGACCCGACTGGGTCTCATATGAGGGTTGTCGAGCCGAGAGCCAGTACACCCAGAGACATGCCTAAGCGACCCGACAAGATCGACGTAGACGCCAGGCAACACAAACAAAGGACTCCCGCAGAAGTTGGTTGTCGAACCGAAACAAAAACTCGACAAGCCAAAGACGGTGCAAACAATAACACTCGAGCCGAAGGCGAGGATCGAAGCGAAGAGGTCCGTCCAGCCGAGGCACCAAACCATCGCGCCGAAGCAGCAGGCTTCGAAGACGACACAAGGCCAAAAACTGGTTATCGAACAAAAGAAAACGGTCGGATCGATAACAATTACCGCACCAAAGAATTTCATCCATCCGAAGAAGACTGTGGATGCACAAAAGTCCCTCGGACCAATAAAATTTGGACTTCCAACGCACATGAGGCAAAAAACGGTCGACCCGACAACGGAAATCGAACCGACACAAACAAGGAAGGCGTTAACGGGTAAAAGAGCTCAAGCACATGAAGAGCAAGAGCCCTCGACAGAAGAACAATCAAAACTGTACGTTGACCCTGATACTGGCAGAGTTACCCTACTAAAAAGCAAAATCAGACCAGACACTTACGCTGAGACCTATAGAATACCACTAAAGAAGAAAAGAGACTCTTCTACATCTCCTACTCTCTTTGAGCCTATAAGACCACATGTGCAAGAGACTTATTCATATTCTCCAACACGCACAGATGAGGATGTGGAATATGAGGATAATGAACTTTATAATTCTCCTGTGGACAGTGACCAGGACAACCAAACTCAACCATGGTCAGATCCTGTAGACTCTCAGCCCATTCAAGACAATACTGCATACCCTGTTAAAACTTTGCCTACAGAGGACACAGCTGCTTTCAATGCATTGCTTGAAAGAGCAGCATACAACCACCTCGTGGAAATGCATGCAGACCCCATTGAGGAAGACTTCCTTTTTGATACTTTCAACACTTCAGAAAGATCATTCAAAACATTACCCAAGTTAAAGGGGTGCTTAAACACGCAGGGGACATATTTAAGGAAACAACTGGGGCACGAGTCATTAACCCCCGAATTGATAAGAAATATAGGCCAGCACCAGTGGACCCTACCTACATTAAGGGACAGCTACCTTTAGACTCTTTGGTAGTATTCAATGCACGCAAACGTGCAAATTCCCAGACTACTGGCGAGGCTCCACCTCCAGACAAGGAGTCCAAGATTCTGGAGGCCTCAGGCAAAAGGGTGGCTGCTCAAGCAGCTAACATATGGAGAATTTCAAATACACAAGCCCTGTTAGCCAGGTATGACAGGGCCCACTACGACACACTAGAGCAAATTCTCCAGCATCTACCTGACCTTTATAAAGAACAGGCAGAATACCTAATACAAGAGGGAAAGCTCATATCTAACGCCTCCATCAAATGTGCGCTAGATGCGGCAGACACAGCAGCCAGGGCTATCAATACCAGTGTCCTGCTTAGACGACATGCGTGGCTCCGCATATCTGGGTTTAAAAATGAGGTACAGAGCACTTTACTTAATCAACCTGTGAACCCTGATTATTTGTTTGGCCCTAATGTGGACTCCATATTGGACAAAATGAAGGAGGATACCGAGACAGCCAAGTCTATGGGAGCCTTGCAGTCACAACAATACAGAGGTGGCTCCTTTCGTCGCTCTGGCAACAGAGGAGCTGCAAGAGCAGGCTCAACACAGCAAACCTCATACAGCAAGGGGAACACGCAAAACACCTATAACAAACAGTAGAGGTGGATACCGTGGCAATAACAGCAAGGGTAGAGGACGAGGGAATAACACCACCAGATCCTCTACCAATACCAAACAGTGACTTCTTGTCACTACCCCCAGACCATGTAACACTGGTCGGGGAAGATTACAACAGTTCCTGCACGTCTGGTAAAACATAACCACAGACAAGTGGGTAAGGCAAATTATCCAGCATGGCTATTGCCTAGAATTAACCTCCACACCACCCAACATTCCCCCAAGACACCGTCCTATGTCCGCAGAACACCTACACTTATTGCAGCAGGAAGTCATCAGCATGCTTCAAAAAGGGGCCATAGAACTAGTACCCTTAGAACACCAGGGTACAGAGGTGTACTCACTGTACTTCCTAATCCCCAAAAAGGACGGGTCTCTCAGGCCAATTTTGGACTTCAGGCCCCTAAACCAATACATTTTGTCAGATCATTTCAACATGCTCACTCTACAGCAGGTGTTACCACTTTTGCGTCAAGGAGACTTCCTCGTAAAACTAGACCTCAAAGACGCATATTTCCATATACCAGCACACCGGAAATATCTCGGGTTTACAATACAAAATCCGCACTACCAATTCAAAGTCCTTCCTTTTGGGGTGACAATAGCCCCAAGAGTTTTCACCAAGTGCCTGGCGACAGTAGCTGCACATCTAAGAAGACAGCATATTCAGGTCTATCCGCATCTGGACGACTGGCTGATACAAGCACAGTCAGCCCAGCAATGTGCCAGCCACATGTCACACACTATTCACCTCCTGCACAGTTTAGGTTTCTCGCTGAACTATCCAAAGTCCCATCTTCAGCCGGCCCACGTACAACAATACCTGGGAGCGATATAGACACTCTGGCGGGGAAAGCACAACCAAATTCTGTCAGAATAAACAGCATTCAGACGTTAATCCAAAGGTTCAGGCCCCAACACTCGCTCCCAGCCCGAGTGTTTATGCAACTGATAGGCATGATAGCCTCATGCATTTTTATAGTCCCTCACGCAAGACTACACATGCGTCCGCTGCAGGAGTGCCTAGCACGTCAGTGGAACCAGGCTCAAGGACAATTAAACGACCTAGTGTTGGTGACCAGTCGTGCATACAACTCTCTGCATTGGTGGAATCCACAAAACCTTTGCAAGGGACGACTGTACTGGGAGCCTGTACCACAAATAGTCTTAACAACGGACGCATCCCTGATAGGGTGAGGAGCCCATGTCCTCCACTACACAGTGCAGGGCTTATGGACCACGCAGCAGAAGAAAATGCACATCAACCTACTGGAGCTGATGGCAATTTTTATGTCAATGAAAGCTTTCAAAGTACATCTGTGCAACAAGACCGTGTTGATCCGGACGGACAACATGACTGCGATGTACTACATACAGAAACAGGGAGGAACACACTCTCCACAGCTGTCACATTTAGCTCAGAGCATGTGGAAGTGGGCCATTCAAAGAAACATTTTCCTCATGGCAGAACACCTCCCAGGCAAGGACAATCAAGTAGCGGATCTGCTTAGCAGACACAGCCAACAGGTGCACGAGTGGGAGATTCATCCCACAGTGCTTCAACCATACTTCCAACAGTGGGGACAACCAGAAATAGACCTGTTCGCCACAAAAGAAAACGCAAAATGCCGGTACTTCGCCGCAAGGTTCCCACACCCGCAGTCTCAGGGCAATGCGATCTTGATGAACTGGTCAGGCAAATTTGCCTACGCTTTTCCACCAGCACCGTTGATAACGCTAGTGGCATGCAAACTGCGCCAGCACTCCATGACGCAAATCCTAGTTGCTATGGCAGGACTGGGGAGCCGCACGGCTCCCGCCCTGCCATTGCAAACAGCAGTGTCCCAGGGGTGGGCACCCCGGGACACTGCAGGAGCCGGCCCAGGGGGGTTGTGGTCCCCAGGGCCATCACAGGCTCCAGGAGCAGGGCCAACTTGGCCCCCCTCCCTATGTGATTAAAGCCTTGGGGATGTAGTGGTCCCAGGGGCTCGGGGTCCGTAACGGACCCCCGCATTTCAATTTTAGTGCCCTGGGGAGGTGGCGGTCCCTGGGGCGTGTGGTTGGGCTCGAGCCCCCCACACAGGATTTAAAAAAAAATTAAAACTAGCCCCGGAGGATGGCGGTCCCAGAGGCTGCGGGGGGGCTGTGTGCCCTCATGAATACTTAATAAAAGCCCCAGGGGTGGCGGTCCCCGGGGCGTGGGGAGCCTTGGAAGCCCGCCACACATTTAAAAAGAAGCCCCAGGGGTGGCGGTCCCCCAGGGCTGCGGGAGGACCGATTGCCCTCCCACACATCATTTTAACCAAGCCCCGGGGAGGTGGCAGTTCCCGGGGCTACGGGGGCCCCTGAAGGCCCCCGCATATATTTTTTGCAAATGCCCCCACGACCTGGCCCACCTGGGGGCCTCAATTTAATGAAGCACAGGAGCTTGCACTTCATCAATTTTTTTATTTCAGCGGGATCCGCGGACCCAGCTCAAATTTTGCTGAAATGTTTTGGGTTTGGATTTTGGAAGGGAGAGCAGGTTTCCTACTCTCGCTTCCAAAATCCAAACCAGATTGTTTTTCCACACGGGGAGCTGCATGTTAGCAGCTCCCTGTGTGGAAAAGCCATGCTAGCTCCCGCAGGAGGCGGGGAGCTGGCGGGACCATGGGGTATTGTGGCTCCACCCACAGTCCCCAACGGACCGGCTAGGCCCTGGGGGAAAGGGTCCCTGGGGGCAGGAGTGGCCCGGGAGGGGGGCCTTGAAGCCCCCCTCCCCTTTAAAAAAAAAACCATGGCAGGCCGGCCTGGAGGGGTGGGGTCCGCGGGCCATAATTGGCCTGAGGAGGGGGGCCACATGGTCCCACTCCTAACAAAAAAATATAAATAAACATGGTGGATAGGCCCCAGGGGATGGGGTCCCCAGGCCCAGAAATGGCCCTGGAGGGGGCCACGCGGCCCCCCTCCCCAAATAAATAAATAATGGCAAGCCCATGGGGATGGGTTCCCTGGGGCCAATAGAGGCCTCAGGAAGGGGGCCTAATAGCCCCCCTCTTTAAATAAAAAGAAAAATGTGGTCAGGCCCTGGGAATGGGGTCCCCAGGGCCCAAAAAAAGAAGGGGGGCCATACAGCTCCCTTTCTAAAAAAAAAAAAAAAAAAAAAAAAGACGTTCAGATTATTTCCAATAGTATTAAATGTACCTCCAATCAGCCCAAAATTCTTGAGAATGAAACGTCTTGAGGTGAGTATGTTATGTTTTCGGCTAATGTTCTTAGTGTACCAACACCACTATACCATCTATGTCAAGCTAGTAAATGTTCATCCAAACAAAACTGCTATGATGGATTCCCACTGTGATTAACAATATTAGTACACATCATTGGCATGCCTGATAGGCTATAAAACAGACCAGATTTAGTATCCCATTCTCCTCATTGAAAAATACCATAATTTCACACATTGAGGCGGAGCATATGAATTCCATTTACCCTTCCCTGAAGGTAACCATACCTCAGATGTGACATCAGTGGAAGGAGGAAACTGCTTTCTGATGACAGGTGTAACTGTACTGGCACCTGGAGCATAAGGCAAAGGTCTGCAAAATTTGCGCTAAAGTTTCTCCACAAACCTAGAAAGTCAGAGAGACTTCTCTATTTTATGAGCAGTAATCCTTTGTAGGGACTGCCTCAGCATTTTACCATGATCTGTCAATATCTACGTTCTCCCTAACCATGAATACTTCTCCATTGCACTGCACATCCGCAGCTCAGACATGCGGTCTTCAGACTGTGCCGCTGTCGTCAGTGCTTCTGTTCACAACTTCCTAAGCCCTTGTCTCCATTGATGTCGACAGCAGTACCTCCATTGATGATGGAGCAGAATGGCCTGGCCAAAGTCAACTAAAAATGACATTGCAGACACATTAATACCTTCTGCCAGTTCATAAATCACCTGGTAGTGTCTCTGCAAGATACCGGACTGATATAGCAGATAATACAACTATGTTGTGTTCTTGTGGGCCTACTTACAGCCCAGCTCAGTGTGAAGTATTAGGATGATTCTGGTCAGAATGACCAGGGTGATGATGGTATAAACAAATGGGTGAGAGACCACAACTCTAGCACAGATAGGCATGTGCTTCGTAGCTGGGGTTAAAATGTTTGCTATGAGTTCCATCATTAATTGCTTCAGGTTTTAATAGACGTCGGCAGGGATGTGCATAAGATAACTTGATGCAAGATTTCCCTACGAACCAGATCCTGTACAGATTTCACTGGCCCCCATCACAACCACCATTGTTGCTGCCCCAACATTTGCCACTGATACCTACTGGTCACTCTTCATTCCAAGTAAAATGGAGGACAAAGTTTAAGTCGCCAGCAAGTGGGGAAGGTTAGTGAGACAGCTGTATTGCCTCTGCTACAGTCATTTACTCCACTTCAAATCAGCTTTCCAACTAGTAACATTGGCAGCTTTCCACCTAGTGCAAAACAACGGTTGATGGACAGAATGCAGAACAATGTCATACATTCACCCCACGCCATGTCTGAACTGGGGTGCTGTGGAGTGCAAAAAAACGATGGATTTAGGCCCAGATCTCTGTACTGGGGTGAATGTATGACATTGTTCTGCATTCTGGTCATCAACTGTTGTATTTGCATCTGTCACACCGAGTGGGATGGGTCTGCTCAGACGTGAGTCCCATGCTCTCCACACCACTGGAGTCAAGCTATCCTGGCTGAAGACGGCTGATAGCCAGAAACCGGTCCTAGGATGCTTGGTTCCGGTCCAGGACAGACATGGCTTGGCAGTTCGGGCTGGACTGTTCCCATGAGGCACAGGGTCAAGGCTGATTTGCATATGGCCATGTCTGAACTGGGGTGTTGTGGAGTGCAAAAAAGCGATGGATTTAGGCCCAGATCTCTGTACTGGGGTGAATGTATGACCTTGTTCTGCATTCTGTCCAACTGTTTTAGCTTTCAACCTAGTAACATTGGCAGCTCTCCCGCCCCATTATCCCCCGTGGAGGTCATCACATGCTTTGTGCTACAGGTCTCCGCTAAGGAACCAAACTTTCAAACTGCTTTCTCTCCAATTGTTCTGACCCTTCTAGTAAGACACTAATGGTTATACTCCTTGTACACATGTTGAAGGAGTGGGTAAAAAGATGGGACATTGCTGTGGTTGTTACAGTTTATGGTAAAATGTATAAGTCGCATAAGGATAGTCCTACTTGTCTGATCGGGCACCCAAAGGTCAATTATGTGGCTTACCCTATGTTTCCATGTACTGAGCCCCAGCTAGAGAAGACGGAAGCGTGTATAATTATGAAAAGTGTATTTCCGCCACTGTGGCCACGTCCATCAGAGCGGCAAGCACTTTGGTTGTCCTTGATAGCTACGACTGTCCAATGTAGACTGCTATTCTGCAAGTCGGCGAGGGAGCTTCATTTGTCGCTATTGACTAAGTGATTGATGTTGCTTCTGCCGGTTTTGGATGAGTAGCAGGAGCAGTTTCAAAACCGAACCCTTGATATACCCTTCAACAGCGAGATCCTCTTTCCACATTGAGTGGATCATGCCCTACAACAGATCAAAAGACACACAAATGATAGACGGAATGCAGGAACCAATCAAACCTTCACCCCAGTTGAGATCTGGGTTAAATACATAGTTCTTTTGCTCACCATGTCACCCCAGTTTAGACCATGCCATATGCAAATCAGTCTTGATCCTGCTCTCCATGTGACCAGCCCAACCGGAACTGCCAAGCCAGGTCCTTCCTGATTTGTTTCGCATTCCGTCCATTATTTGTGCGTCTTTTGCTTTCACTCCTAACTGCACAGGGTTTGCTCAGATGTGGGTCCCGGGCTCACTTTGCCCCTGGATTCAAGCTAGCCCAGCTGATGAGGGGTGATGCCCCGAAACTGGACCCAGGATTGTTTCTGGTCCAGGGAGGAACCTGGCTTGGCAGTTCAGGCGGGACTGTTCCCCATGAGGAGCAGGGTAAAGACTGATTTGCATATAACTAGTTCTAAACTGGGGTGGCATGGTGAGCAAAAGAATAATGGATTTAATCCAAATCTGTTGACTGGGGATGAATGTTTGATTTGTATCTCATTCTGTCCTTCATTTGTGTCTTTTTTGCAACAGATCAAGGCAAACTTTTGCTGATGAGGTTTCCAAAGGTATACCAATCAAAACCACTTCTACAGCCATGCTACCACCATCCTTGCCACCCATTGCACAGTCCTGAGGCCACTAAGATCCTTGTATTCCACGCAATTGCCCAGTGGAAAGGGAGTGGTCTCTCAAGGACGTGGTTAATGACATTGACTATGTTGGGATTGCATTTTATAAGTAAGGGTCTACCTACTTGCAAGAATAACAGTTAATTACATTATACCTATAGGTCCTTGACCAAGTAGAATTTCTTTCAGGGGTCCCATAGGTCCTGCCTTGTAAAATTTCCTCCAATCAGTACCTTCACCATACCCAGACAGAGATCCTTTCCTTACTACGTGGGGTGCTCAAGTCTTACCTCAAATCTTTCTAAAGCGAAGTATAATGTTTCAGATGTTTTTTTCTTGTATGAAAGAAACCAAGAAACTGTTTCTAACTTTAGATCTGTGTCGGGTAACCAAATGTCTCAAAGTACAATGCAAATGTTTTTATTGAGAACAGTGAAGCGACATTCATATTTGCATCACATGCGCTAAATTCTGGTTTAGCGTAGACATACATACATTGCTCAGTTGTACACTGTGATAGTAGTCTTGAACCACATTTACTGTGTACTTGCAACAGAGAGAACAATTGGTGGGAAACAGATATTATCACGATATTCATTTCATTTGCTCCATATCTGTAACCAATTTTGGGGCAGCCTCTTTCAACATATCCTGTTTTCTCCCTTGTCGTGCACCAGTCCATGTCAGCCTTCCACGCCTCCACTGTTGAAGACGTACTTGGGCCCAACATTTTAGCGATGTTTCTTTTAGCTACCATGAAACCTAGTGTAGTCCACATTTTGTCTATACTGAATGTTTGAGAACCTACTGATCTAAATAGCAGACATCTCTTGACATCAATTTCCATGCAGAGTCCAAAAACAATCGTTCCTTTCCAATATTTCTGAATGTGTACACACTCCCAGGTATAAATGTGCCTTCTTGACCAGAATGTCTCCTGCACCCAAAGTCGTCCGCCCTGCCTACCCTAGCTAGCATGGGTCCCGTGTAGGCTTGGGAGTTGAACTTCGCTCCGTTTGGGGAGTTTTCTGCACTCTTGGCGATATGCCGCTGAGTTTTTTTTCTGCTTGCGATCACGAGCTGTCGCTCGGATAGAATTTCTACCCGAGCGGCAGAAATACCAGCAAAAACTGCAGTTCGCACTGCACCCTCGCTGAGTGCAAAACACCGCTAACTACACCCAGGGGTGGTCCCGTGATGTATACTCTGTCGAAGATCTTAATTTGGTCCAGTCTCAATCGAGCAGAGATCGCGACCTCCCGGGAGGAGGCCAACGCTTCCTGCCACTCCTCTTCGTCTAGCTCTGAGACATCCACCTTCCAGTGTCCCCGAACCACTCCAAGTGGGTCTGGGGCGTTATTAATCAGTTTTTTATGCCAGGGATTCCACTTTTGTTTGCATGTAGCCATCGAGCAATCTATCCTCTAACAGTGAGGCCTCTGGTAGAAACTCTCCCCTCGTTATCTGCGATGTCAATGCGTGGCTCACCTGTAGGTACCGAAAGTGTTTTGTGTCAGCCATCTCATACTCTGTTGCAGACTGGCGAATGATACAATCTCTCCCTTTTTCCATAAATCGCCTACCATTGAGATCCCAATCATGTCCCATTTCTCAAACCCCTTTGTTTTCCTCAGAGTGCTCAGAGTCTCACTGGGGAGTTTTTTACATCCTTGAACTGACCGAATGCAGTGTTTAGTATTCTCATATATCCTTAGTTTATGCGGTTCTTGGTGACGTGTTGCTATTATCAATTCAAAGTCTTAAGCATTGGGTGAAATTTGCATAGGAATCTTATTGAAGTGCTAACACCACTACTGCCTTCCTTTGCATGCTGTCGGGACCACCAAGATTTTTCTTGCCTCAGTGTCTTACTCCTACGAGGCAAGTTAGAACTCCTGACAAGCACAGGTGGCGGCCTCTGACTTTTACAGTGGCTGAGACAGAATTGAAAACAAAGCCATCCCTCGTAATGTCTCATTGTGTTCAGTTTGTCAAGTACTTGTGGATATGGTGGTATGGAGATCCTTGCTCTAGGAGAAGTGCATCCACTGAGTTCATGCACTGATTTGACATTTCCAGCAACAGGAGCCCACATCTATGGATTTTTTCATATTACTTAGGGAATTTATGCCATTCTGTGTCCCTCGTTTCCCTTAATGCCCCATACAGAAGGATTAGGACAGCGAATGTGTGAGAGTCTCTCCTGTCATACCCCAAAGAAACATACCCTAGCTCGATTGTCTCCAAGTGGTTTCTAGGGCACTCGGACACGCGACACCAAATCGAAGAGTTCTGCGCTGCTTTGCTTCGACTCTTCGGATCCCTACTGACTCCCTATGGTGCACCTTCAGGCCCCACAGGAGCTGAGAAACCTTGCACCTGGTCTACTGCCAGCAGGTACACTCTCTGCACCAGCTCTACCCTCTGAGCCACTTCAGCCCAAGGCTCCAGTTCTGATGGTACCCCAACCCACGTCTGGCCTGGCTACCTTGATGCCTATCTCGCCTCCCGAGGAGGTGGTTCCGAATTTCCTAAAGACACTTGTCCAAATCTGACCATGGCACCGGCTCCTTAATTTTTAACTTCCACATGGCAGGGAACATTCATTACTTTCTCTCTTTGGCATGGAGTCTGGCAATGACTATGACCAGGGTGATGAGTTCGCTCAGCCCTAAGAAGACAATTGGTATAAGGACTTCCAGAAGTCTAGTGGGCTAGATACCTCCCCAGAGGCTGTTTTTCTTCTCTCGTCGCAGTCCAGCTACAAAAGAATTTGCCTTCTACTCTGTGGTTATACATAGGGCAGTGGAAGTCTTTGACTGCTAGCTCCCCACCCTGGAGGTGAAAACAGATGTGCTGGCTGAGGTCTCATAGCCAGGACAGGCCACGTCTGAGCCCCTACTCATTTTTGAAGAGCCCTGTCTGATACGCTTCTAGGGGCTCAGGCCAAGCGTTGTACTGACCCTCCAGTTTACCAACAGATTGCCAGTCATTGTGACGCAGGCGCCCACCAGTTTTTCTACCACCCTGAGATTGATCAGTGCCTCCTGTTTGTTGAGCAGTTACACTAGTGCATTTTGGGACTCAGTGGCACAAGTTCCTTCCTGATGAGGCACTACAAAATATTAAAAAAGACACTGACACTGCAAGAGCGCTGGGCACGCTCCAGTATAGGAATCCGTCCTTTCGAGGAAACCGAGGAAGAGGACAATCCTCCTACAGAGGTGGTTATCAAAACAGGTCATCCTACTCTTCCAATCTAAGTTGACCTCAATAAATGCAGCGCCAACAACAGCAGGGCCGACAGTCCTCATATGGAAAGTCATCCTTTCGGGGCAGAGGTCAAAAGAGGAACAACGGAGGACGACAATGACTTGTTTATCCAGCCAGTCCAGACCTCATCTCAATTATTAAAGATTTGAGGAAAGCTAACCCACTTTCTAAAAAATTGGAAGAAAATTACTACGGACCGTTGGGTCCTTCAATTAATACAATTTGGCCATTCCATGGAATTCGAGAGTACTCCTCGCCCAATGCACCACAAGGATTTACGACTGCTTCTGCAAGAACTCTGTTATGCTAAGGAAAGGAGCAATAGAGAAGGTACCACCATCACAGAAGGCGAAGGGATTTTATTCCAGATTCTTTCTCATCCAGAAAAAAGAGAAGAAATGGAGGCCGATACTAGACCTCAGGGCATTGAACAAATTCTTGAGGAAGCAGTCGTTTCGCATGGACACGATACAAGAGGTCTTGCATCTTCTGGAGGAGGGAGATTTCATGGCGTCACTGGATTTACAGGACGCGTACTTTCATATTCCAATTCACAAAAATCACAAAAAGTACCTGAGGTTTGCAGAAGTGGGCAGACACTTCCAGTTCCGTGTCCTGCCCTTTGGTCTCAAATTGGCGCCCGCATCTTCACCAAATGTCTCTCCCCTGTGGCGGCATACCTTAGGCAACACGGTCACCAAGTCTTCCCATATCTGGACGACTGGCTAATAAAGGCACCATCCTTCAAAGACTCCTCCAGATCCTCCAAAGCCTGTCTCAGTCTCTTCGATCATCTGTGTCTTACGCTCAACCAAGAGTAGTCGACCCTGCAGCCTTCTCAAACCATCACCTTTCTTGGAGCAACCCTGGACACATGTTCTGCAAAAGTGTTCCCATCACAGGAGAGAAAACGCTTTCTCTAGCCTAGACAGTGGCCTCGAAGAAAGTGTTGCCGGTTCGGCTCTTCTAGTCCCTTTTGGGGATGATCTCATTATGCATCCTACTTATACCACATTGCCGTCTGCGGATGCGTCCTCTGCAAGAGGCATTATCCAGGCAGTGGGTGCAATGCATGGGGTCGTTCGACGACCGCATAAAGGTGACAGTGCAAATAGTCATGGCTTTACGCTGGTGGATGTCGCCAAAGAACCTATCTCAAGGATTGACATTCATACTTCCCGCAGCTCCTCATGTCATCACGACGGACGTCTCCTTGGAAGGTTGCGGGGCCTTCCTGCAGGAGTTGCAGATAAGCGGCAAATGGTCAGTGGCAGAGAAGAAACTCCATATCAACCTTCTTGAACTGAGAGCAGTCTTCCTGGCCCTGCAGTCATTCTTACCAAGGATCAGGAACTCCCTAGTGCTCGTCAGGACCGACAACACTAAGACGATGCACTATCTCAACAAACAGGGAGGGACACGCTCGCTGACTCTCTCGCGAGTCGCAAAAAATCTGGAATTGGCTCATACTCAACAATGTAGCCCTAAGGGCTGAATATGTCCCAGGCACAGACAATGTGCTCGCCGACGAGTTGAGCAGGCAGAGAACATCGTCACACGAGTGCGAGCTCGATCAACAAATTGTCAACCAGATCTTCTCCAGCTGGGGTACGCCACAAATCGAACTATTTGCGACGAGAGTGAACGCCAAATGCCCACACTTCGCAAGTTGGCATCCCCAGTCAGGGTCTCTAGGGAATGCATTTTCCATCGCATGGCGCAACGTCTTTGCGTACGCCTTTCCGCCATTCCCGATGCTTCCCAGAGTCCTAAGGAAAATGAAGGTGGAGCCTTGCACTCTAATTTTAATAGCCCCAACTTGGCCAAGGAAACATTGGTCCACAGAGCTCCACCCTCTATCCCTGAAACCGCCGATCCACCTGTGGCAGTATCCATCTCTGCTCACGATGAACAAGCAAGTTCAACATCCGGATCTGAAGTCTCTCAGGTTAGGCGCCTGACTCCTGAGTTCCGAGAGTTCCGGAATCTGAATATTCCACAAGACTGTAGAGACATTCTTGCCAGAGCAAGGGCGGATAGCACGACCAAAACGTATTCCCTGAAATGGAAGAGCTTTTGTGTTTGGTGTACAGATCAAGGAATTCTGCCTTTCTCCTCAATACCAGAGCAAATCTTACCTTATCTATTACATCTGGCACAATCGGGCCTAGCCCACTCCATTAAAGTACTTTTGGCAGCAATATCTTTTTATAAAAGAACTTAAACGGGTCAATCTCTCTGGTCAAGCAGGTTGATTAAGCAATTTCTAAAAGGATTATACAGGTCTTTCCTGCCAGTAAGGATGTTGCCACCTACCTGACATCTCAATGTGGTTCTTAATCCGCTTATGAAACATCCGTTTGAACCAGTACACAGAGCTGACATAGTATGTCTCGTGGAAGACAGCACTCCTCCTAGCTCTCACATCTGCAAGGAGGGTGAGTGAGCTGCAGGCGTTTTCAATCCAGGATCCTTTTCTACAGTTTAAAAACGACAGAGTAATCCTGAGAACCAATCCGAGGTTTATCCCAAAGGTTCCGTCGGACTTCCACCTAAATGAACCTGTGATTCTACGTTACTTCTTTCCAAACCCAAGCACAGCAGCTGAGAGATCACTGCATAATTTAGATCTCAAACGATGCTTGAAATTCTATATTGAAAAAACGAAATCATTCAGAAAATCTAACCAGCTATTCGTGGCTTACAGCAGACCTAGGATGGGTCTGCTGCTTACCAAGCAGAGTATCTCCCGATGGATTTCTGCAGCCATTGCTATCTGTCATGACCAAACTGGACAGCCATTGCATTCCAAAGTGAGAGCGCACTCCACGAGAGCTATGTCCACTTCTATGGCACTCTTTGCAGGGGTGCCAGTCATTGACATTTGCAGGGCGGCAACATGGAAGTCGCCGCATACCTTTAGTAGGCACTACTGCCTGGATACAGAGCTGATGAAGGATGCAGCCGTGGGACAAGCAGTTCTACGCCATCTATTTCAGTAAGGTGAGCCTTCCTCCGTCCTTTCATCCTACTCAGGACACCTTCGGGGGTCAGGGGTACCAAGTCTTCCCCTACCTCGACGACTGGCTGTAGAAGGCGGACTCGACCCAGGCAGTTTTTAAACCACCTCTTACACTATGGCGAACCTCCTGCCATCCTTTGGGCTTACTACCAACTTGCTGAAGTCACACTGGACTCCTTCTCGGATGCTCCCCTTCATCAGATCCATTCTGGGCACGGTCTGGTTTCATGCCCAGACCAAGACATAAAGGCTATGATCTTGATGCTTCAGCCTCTTTCCCTGATTTCAATGAGGTCTATTCTGAGGCTGCTGGGATTGATGGTCTCATGCATCCTGTTGGTCGAGCTTACTCTCCAGTGGTATCTGAAGTCCCAGTGGTCCTATCATCAATGGGGCTTCGGCAACCACGTTCAGATTTCAGAGGATACTGTTAAAGATCTGTAGTGGTGGTACTGGTCCACAATTGGATAAGCGTTAGAACTGAAAGTGGCGACGGATGCGTCACTGCTGAGCTGGAGCTGCCGCTGGTAAAAGTGGCGATCAGAGGCCTATGGTCTCTGGTGGAGTCCTCATTCCATACCATCCTCCTGGAGTTGAGGGCCATCCGCTTGGTGCTGAAAAGCTTCCTGACGTTCATCAAGGAGAGGTTGGTACAGATGCTCATGGACTACACTGCCATGTGGAACTGCAACTGGAAATGCAACAAAGAGGACTGGTTGGGGTCACTGGCTCGCTGCCAGTTGGCCTTGCGCCTCTGGAATTGGCTGGTCCGCTAAGGGACTACCTGGTGGTGTACCACCTGACATGTTCATTGAACGCCAGATTGGACGGTCTCGGCCAATTGCACCTAATGGATCACGAGTGGCGGTTCTACCCAGAAGATCTTGATCTCTTTGCCACTGCCCTGAATGCGCAATGTCAGCTCTTCTGCGCATTGGAGCATTTAAGATACTCAGAAACCTGTTCCACCTTGGGTGGAACTCCAGACTCCTGTATGCTTTCCGCCGATACCAATCCTGCTCGGAGTTCTCATTAAAATAAGAATTGACCGGGCCTTAGGACTGATCATCTGCCCTCTGATCAGGCTGCCTCTCAGAAAGGATCTGCTGTTGCAGCAGCAAGGCCCTCCTTCACAATCTCCACCTTCATGCATTAAGATTGAGTGGTTTCATTCTCTCTCCAGAGATAGTTGATGTCATCTTGGCAGCCAGGCATCCTTCGACAGACTGTATACGCCTGTCTCTAGAGCAAGTTTATGATTTGGTGCGGCACAAAGTAAATTTACCCCCTCCTGTCCCAATTGTCTGTCCTGTGGTTAGTTCTGTCTCGCGGCCGGCAGGGCCTTGCTTTGGACACGGTTAAGTTTCGGCCTTCTTGCGATTGCCTTATGAATCTTCCTTATTAAAATCATTGGTTGTGATGAGGCTTTTAAAAGTGTTGCAGCATCTGTTTCCCCTTTCTATTTTGTGATGCCCCAAGGGGACCTCCATCACCTCTTTATTTGATGTGTACTCCATTCAAGCCACTCTGCAGCTGTTCCCTACACTACCTCATCTTTAAAACTTTGTTCCTAGTTGCCATCCTTACAGCACAGCGTATGAGTGAACTTCAGGCTCTGTGTGTTCAGTCACTGTACATCACTTTCTTCCCTGATAAGCCACCTTTCTATCAAAATTCGTGACCCCTTTTCACGTCGTTCAAACTATCATCCTGCTGCTTTTCGGTGCCCTGTCCTATCCCTCTAAGGAGGAGCAGAGACTCTATTGCTTGAATCATAAGAGCGCTCATTTTCTGCATTGATCATACTAAAGACCACTGGGTCACAATAAGCTCTTTGTGGGATTGGCCATTGCAAAAAAGGCAACACTGTAGAGAAGGGGACTGTGAGAAAGTGCCTATTTTCACATGGTTAGCCCCTACTTTGTTCCTTGAAAATGATGTGGTTTCGATTGAAAGTACACAAGGTCCCTGCCAACCAGGTCCCTTGTGCCAGAGCCCTTTCCCTAAAACGGTACCATGATTGGCACATTAGACCACCTGTAAGTCCCTAGTAAATGGTACCAAGGGCATTAGGACTGAAGAAGGTCTCCTAGGGACCCCTCACCAAAGCTATGCAAACTGCCACTTCAGCCTGCGTCCCATGGTGCAGAGAAAAAAGGGAGTCAACATGGCACACTGCCTGTGTGCCATGCCAATGCACTGCCTAAGATATAGGTAAGTCAGCCCTCTAGCAGGCCATACACGCCCTATGGCAGGGTGCACTACATCACAGCTGAGGGCATAGCTGCACTAGTAGATATGCCCCTACAATATTTAAGTCCATTCTTAATATTGTTAGTGCCAGTGAAGCCTTAGAGAGTACATGAGCGGTGATTCACAAATCGGCATAGTCTTGAGAGACCTATCCATTCGCCACAACTGCAAGCTAATCTCTGTAAAGATCCTGATTAGTGAACAAACCTCCAAACCTATTTTATTATTTAGAAAATCCCTCCTAAAAACTATATGCAGCCTGGGATAAACCATAGCCCAGTAGTCTCCTGAGCAGCTTTGACAAGCTTAGACCTACTTCCTCAAATCCGCCTTTTCTTTTCGCTCATCCAGTGCCAAACATTCTCGTGGTGCAAACCTCCTGGAAAATATAATCAGAATACTGTTTACTCCAGATATGTAATTCAAAAGTCTGGATGCCGCCAAGATTACATTTATAGCACTAGGGAGTTTAGCTTTCAGGACTGCCATTGCCAATTGTCTCCTTGCCTGCTCCTCATACGCTGTCTGGAAGTCTGCCTCCTCATGTTACTAAGCTTGCTATACCGAATGGGAGACTTCCTATGATACAGGCCAAATTCTATGCTGGCTAGATGACTGGGCATGCCCTTTAACAGCCAGCATTTCCCTTTGGAAGAAGTCAGACAGCTTTCGTGTGGTCAAACAGTGTAGAGCTGCTGCTAGGGATTTTGGTCTGGCTCTCAATGTTTTATCAATAATACTAGACGTTTTGGGGGATTTAACAACCAGACCAGCAGCCACATTTGATCCTCTTGGCAGAAATATGTTTTTCAGCTTTACAGAGGCAGGTTTGAGTCGAGGAAGGATGCTGGAATCTCCCACCTCTTCCATCCCAAAACACCAAACCATTCTAAAGACCTTGACTTTTTAGAGCTTCTATTTTAGAAACAGGAGAGTCTAATGGGTACTTGAAATATGTTCTCCCCTTCTAAAGACTTGCAGTTGACGATTCCTGCTACCTCCCCTTGCCGCCCCACACAATGATCTTGATGAAGGGATTCCACTCACCAAACTTTGGTAAACCTACAGTTGCAGCAACACAACTTTGTACATGTCATTTTCAGGCTCTTACCGGCACTCATGAACCCAGTGAAATTCACTACATAAAACAATAATTTGAGACGTAGAAATTGTTGATTCTCGGAGTTTAACAACCTGGCTCCTGATTGTCTGCCACACAGCCACTCGAAGATTAGACAGGACTGTATGGATACGTTTATGTGGAGAAGTGGAGAAGTGTGGCTCAGGGGTTAGAGGCGGCAGACCCGGAAGCTGAGATCGGCCCTGGACCAGGGTTCAATTCGCCGCCTCGGCGGGTCTTGGGCTAAAAATTCCACGGTCTCGATAATTCTCGCTCCGGTGCCTTCTCGACTCACGGGTTCACGCTCTGCGACTCTGGGCAATAGCTTGCTTAATCTCCACAACGGCCCCTCGCGGCGGGATGCCTGGCTTTCACCTTGTGGATACCCTGCCGGGGCCTCTCACAGGGGAATACCAGGACGGGTTCCCTAAGCAAGCGCCAGGATGCCCTTTGGGTGACAGGTTGCGCTATATAAGTATACCTACATTTACATTTACATTACATACGTTTAAACGTTCTACCGTGAAATCTTTGCTTGCCGTTATGTGGAATAGATTCTGCATCTAGTGACAGGACAAGCGTGACGAGACCTTGCTAAGAAGAGTCTGCACTCTTATGTTTGTTAGGTTAGTATGACCATATGTTTACTCTTTATACCATTCCTGTTTCCAAAGTTTTGCTGAACGGCCGAACAAAAGTATTCTCCCTACTGTTAAAAGGCTTTTTCCTCCAAGAAAGTTAAACATTGTCCTTTCCAACTGAATCTGATTCCCCTTTGAACCTATGCATAATTCTGACCTCTAGCACTGAGGAAAAGTGTGATTTGTTGCCATAATCTGGGTAATGAGCCTCATACTCCAAGCACAGAAAATCCTATATGGTGCTCCAGCAAAATGTGGTATCCTTAAGGACCACAAGACTTAATAATTTCAGGAGGTCACTTGAAACAGTTTCTCTTCTGAATTCCTTCAAAGCACTATGTCTTCGGCCGTGATTGGTCTTCATACCTTAGAGATTAAGGGAACATTAAGCTTTAACCTTGGAAAAACACGAAAATGTGTGCAAATCTAGACCAAATTTTGGCAGTTGTGGAGCTGTTCACACGTGTAGCTTTCACAAAATGAACTATGGCTGGTTCGATAGAGTAATGCTTTATTTTTTTAACATATGTATTTTTTTTACTATATATATATATATATTTTTTTTTTTTAACTATGCAACAAAAGATGATGCATACATGATACAACCAAGTTGCAATCCTATTCTATTGGTTGCATGGAAAAATGTATTTAAACCTATCTTGGCATAAAACCAAATGATGTATAACAAGACCTGATAGAAAGATTCTTCTATAAATAATGTTTGCTAGGAAACCGTAATATTCTTGGACACCCTATCACATTTGCTCAATTTTATGCCTCTTCCAGTGTAACTAAATATTCAATGCAATGCCTGTACTTCACAGTAAACGGTCCATTCCCTCAAAACATGCACAATGAATAAAATCACCTTGATTAACTGGGATTTGCCCTTACTAGTGCCTGAAGTAGTAATGGAGTATTTTGTCTCTGCGTCAGATACGTTTTTTAAACTGAGCAGTTTTCAGGATCATAAGACTATAAGAAAACATTGGATATTAGAAAATTGTTTTTCCCCCATGGAAAGAACTGTAATTGATGCAGCACACACCTTGTTATCCTAGTTAAACAGAGACCTTGTGGCTCTTAAATTGGTCGCATTTCTTGATTTTTAAATGTGGATACAGTAAGTTCCACAATAAGGTATCAACACAGTTGCCTAGCAGCTCTGTTGACAATGGATAGCCTGGTGCACAAAAAGTAAGATTTGTCTATTGTGCCGGCTCCTCTGTTTTATTATTAGATTTTTTTGTTTACTAATTAACAATGGGGTCTGGTGGCTCAGTGGACTAATGTATCCACTGCAAGGATCTTTGTTTCACTTGTTGATCACAGGTTTGAATCCAGATGGGTCTCATCCTGTCAATCTTCTGAGATTGATACCACAAGTACCATTGAGTTGAATACGAATAAACATCTGTTAATTGAGCCACACAGATTCTTTCAGGATGAAAATGCTCTTTAGAAGTACAATTATTTTACTAGGGTTGTTTCGGCTTTTAGGACTGATGGTCAGTTTCTGCCTACTGACAATAATTAGGGTATGTATTCCCATCCCAACAACACAGACCCGACATGATGCGGACAGTATTTCCTTAAAACATTTTCTTGCTCTTCTGCCACAGAAATTTGGCGTGTGCGCTAGTGTTGACTAGCAATCTGTTAAAATATTTGGTTTCTCACACAACAATGGCCCAGCACTGCCTAGTAATGTAAAGCATTTGTTTATGATTGTGCTTGTGTAGTGTAAAATATTTATTGCTTGGTAACATTATAGCTATTTTGTTAACCTGGACAAAATCACCTAAGAGCAAAAAAGAGAGAAGAGGGGTTGTCGTCTAACCTCGGTGTGTAAGTGGTTAGTTGGTAGTGGTGCTTTGGCATTTGCCCAGGGTGTGGTATGCCCAAACAAAATCTCCTTGTCAAGTTTATCCCTCCATGCTTTGCAACATCTCTAGCCTTGGATCTTTCATACATTCAAGTAAGTCTAGAGAATATCCCTGGAATGGTAGTAGAGATCACAGTGTGCTAGGAACAATTGCTATTCTGTGTCCAAAACACCCATACGCATATTGTTAAGGGACACGCCAAAAACCAAAGTATAACGTTTACAATCTTTTTATTAAAACAAAATATGATATTGTGGAGTTAAAATTTCTGAAAGAATCAATCAATTCTTCTGAAAACATAGTGTCAACAGTGTAGATTACCATTTCATACTATTAAAATTTTTAAAAAACACATAAATGACATTTTCTCAATTAAAAAAGAGGCTACATAAAGACCTGAGTGCAAAGCAAATAAAATACAGTACAATGATATCAATCACACAAAATATGCAAAATGACAGAAACACCCCAGTAGTAGTACTCGCTCGAATGGTATTTCAACCAATTTGTGGGATCCAATAGCCTTACTTATTTCGCATAATAATACCACAGTTCGTAATTTTGCATATAGTTGGTATCTTCTAGGCTTTGTTGGATTCTCTATCTTTCTGTGCGTCGACGCGTTTCGGTTTTGGTACCATGGGTACGGTCACACCTTCCTCAGGACAATTAATAATGGGGTCCTCAGTTTCATAAAAAAGGTTTCCTTCTTTAAAAGATCTTTTCAAGATGACATGATAGTGTGCTTTAAGTATCTCTTAGCGACCAGGTTCACTGGAGATGTCTCTTAGCGTGGCAGCTTATTGATCATTCTCCTCTTTTATTGGTCAGTTAAGCGCTTTCATTTATTCCGTGGGTTTATGGTTATTCTCGTGTTAGCATCGGCTCTTCAGTGTCCACGTTTAAATTCTATGCGGGTATCTTTTCTTTGGTTTAAAGATGATTACCCGCACTTATCACTGGCTACAGAGGGTGGCTGTTGTGTGCATTGCTCCGCAGTGTCGAACCAGATATGTTCTGCCACCTTATCGCGTCGTGCTTCCCCTCCTGTTTGCCGGTATTTCATGGATTCACCAGTTTGAATTATTTCTTAACGTCAAGCTGTGAACCTGTGGTAATTCATGCTTGTCAACCAACTGCCATAAACACTGAGATGCCATTGACTACTTGTTGCCTGTACTTCTCATTTTAAGGCCTGGGTTCTAGCCTCTAACCTCCTTGGGGATCAACTGCTCAGAATTTGTCCCAGATTTTGATGAATCAATGGCAATCCTCCAGCTCAGTGGTTGCCAACCTGTGGTCCAGGTACGCCTGGGTGTCCCCAAAACCACCTCAGGGGGTCTGCGACTACTTGCAAAATGAAATAATATTAACAGATTAATAAAGTGTATTTAAATAAAGAAGTTAAATGTAACAATTGAACATGGTGTAAATGTGAAGGAAATTTAAATTGGAGGCTAATAATTAAATCAGTATCCGTATACTGATTCATGGCAGCAGTGCAGGTACATCAATCAGAATATAGTATGGACGATGAGTGGTCTCAATTTAATTAAGAAAAGCTCCAACCTTTCTATTAAAATTTAGATTTTTTTCAGATCTTTTGTGTTCACGAATTAAATAAAATGTCATTTGTGCTTTGTTTGAGTGCTTTTTATTGTATTTTTTGTGTATCGATTTGCGGTTCAAATCTACACTGCCACAGCTTTCAGTAATGACTAAGTGGGGTCCCTGGATTCCTCCAAGGATTCATTGATGTTTCCTGGGTTCCAGTAATGATTAAGTAGGGGTCCCCAGAAGTTAAAGGTTAAAACCCACTGCTCTAGCTCAGTTATATCAGACGTGACTTTTTTTTTTCCTACCTCATCTATTGGGTATTTCTTTCAACTTCTCATTCCTCCCTAAGCAGGGTGAGTCTTTTTCATTTTTGCGGGTAGGTGGCTGGGTGCAGGTAATCTTCAATGTTGAACACTTCATCAGAGTGGAGTAGTTTCTTCAAGCCTGTGGGACTAAGAGAGTATATCACCTTTCTCCCCTCTGCCTCAACTGAAGTACTTGTACTGCTTCCAAAGGAATGGTCACTTTAAGAAATACAGCTTGTGTAAAGTACCTTTGTACTTTCGGAAGGAATCCACCCTAAGTCTGCTTTGCTTCATGGCATCAATGGCAGTTCATAGAAATCCAACCTGCCTATTCAGATTGTGGTCCTTTCCAGATTCTTGCTTAACTTAAAAGATCGAGCCAGAAGGTCCATCAAATCTGTCAGTATTGTGCCACCTGTGGGAAGAGGAAATCGACCTGTATAAAAAAATCTGCCAATACATCTACCTTTGTAGCAAACCTGGTCAAGAAATACAAGACTCCAAATTCTTCACCACTTTTCTTCTCACCCAAAGCAATATTCTGCAGCGGCTCATTGGTTGCTTCCTACAACCCTTCATCACTTTCCACTGTCCCCCCATATCTGGAATGCAATTGACTGGATATCAGCAAGTTGATGTCTTTGCTGCTACTTATGTTAAAGTTGTCCGTGCTACCGAGATGTCCTGCTATGATAGGCAGTTGTGGCATGATATCTCTCTGCTACCTGATAAGCTGACTGAAGAATGATGCACCAAATCAAAATTGATCCTAAAGGAGGGGTGAGCACACCTGTTCTGTGCATATTGGGGCCTTTTTCAATGGTTTGGGCAGTGTCTTTTGACAGGTGACTACTTTAGTAGCAGTGCAACGAAGCATCTGGTTTCACTGCACCTCTTCATCTTGAAGTACAATCCTGGGTTGTAGGCATGCCATTGGATGAATGACTAATACATTTTTGGATGATGCATTACAAGCCATCAGATTGGACACCTATATAGCTCGCTCTCTGGGTAAACTTCAGAGATGATTGGTTGGCCTGTTCATGCAGACACCGATCTTATGGCCACAGAAGTGGCTGTTGGCACCTATTCAATTTTTACCAATATAGACCAGGCTATTTCCAGCAGGGAAAATCCTAGTCCCTAGATGGGCAAAAACACCATTCCTCCAAGAGATAACAACATAAAGGGCATGACCCTTTCCCAGTAAAGGCCAAGATCACTCTTGCTGCTCCATTTAGGTGTTGATCGAAATTTAGGCCTTTCATCCAGCCTGGCACTGAGGGATGATTTAATTACTATTCTGCTGACTATCTTAGCAAGTAATCCAGTATTGGGGTATCTTTCATAGATTCACATGCTTGAATCATTCCCCATCGTCCGGGAGTGCCACTGTACCATAGTAAGCAGAAAGCATTGTAGTATAGGCCATAATGACAATAGAAGTCACCCTTCTAACCCGTCAAAGTAATTTCTTTTTTTTTTATAAACAGAACCAAACTTCACACATAGTAAATCCGGCAGCAGCACACTCTAGAACCCTCCAGTCAGATTTACCATGTCTGATTCTTCAAAAACAGGTCTCTTCAGATCCTGCTGATCCCGTGGGTAAAAGATTTCATGTGGATGACCCACATAGACTACCTTATTAATTGTGGGTTTATATAAATTGTGGGTTTATATAGCGCTAGGATAGACTCCCGGAGGAGTATCTCCGCGCTTCGACCGCTGCGAAACCCTTCCTGGCTTCCCTGAGAGAAGGTCCCTTAATGGGTATCTCCAGGGTGAGACCAGGCATCCCCGGCGGTCTGGTGGGGCCGTTAGTGCAGATGAGGCAAGCTTATGCCCAGAGTTGCCGAGTGTGATCGCTGATCAGAGTGGGCACCGAGGCGAGAGAATTATCGAGTCCGCTGACCCTGGTCCAGAAACCTGCCGCGTCGGGAATCGAACCCTGGTCCCGGGCCGTCCTCTGCTCTCGGGTCTGCCGCCTCTAACCGGTGAGCCACACTACTGCACATACTACCTTTAACCTCAGGTGAAGTATTGCAGGATTTGTACCACTTTTTCTACATAGACCTTATGAGACTGAGAAGGATTTTGTCTTATATGGCTGAAGAAATCAAATGCCCAGACATCCAGTGCATACGTAAAGGTAATGACCCTTCTTATGACACCCAAAAAAAGACCCAAGATAGTCTGTCAGTGGGTTTGCTAAAGGCAGTAGAAAGACTTTAACCCCTTCGATGCTGATGACGAGCTCAGCTCGTCATCAGCCACGGGTGGCGTGTGCTGATGACGAGCTGAGCTCGTCATGAACAATGTTGTTCACAAAGGGCCAGCACAGCGCAAAAATCACCGCAGCAGCGATGCGGTTAAAGAGATCCCCATCAGAAAGGAGAAATTACAACCTACAGGTGCGGTCGCATCCCATCCTTCTACTTCTGATAAGAAAAGAGAAAGAAAGAGGTCTCCTTCCTCGGAGAGCTGTCGACATCAAAACGGCAAACCCCAATGATGGCTGGTACATCGGCATCGTGGTCTAAAACATTGTCCAAATCGGTGACAACACCACCTGCCACAGCTGCAGTTAAGGCTCTGTCGACGGAAGCTCGACCCTCTGAGCCATCGTATACGAAGGCGGTTTCCACAGGGATCCAGCCAGTGCTGAATACATTGATGAAGACACCATGCGGAGAGATGTCGTCGGCAGTCAAACCACAGACGACAGATACGCTGTCAGTGCCCGTACCACCTACAAAGACATCTTCGTATTTACCATTGGTGCCTTCACCGTCCTCTGAGGTACTATCTGGGTAGGTACAGTCGACTAACTTACCGTCAACCGAGAAGGTGCTAGCTGCACAGATGGTGATTGACACCATTACAGAAGGAAGTTCCACCATCAATGCCGTAACTCATCATCGACGAGTAAAAACTGCAAAAACAGTTTTAGCACCAAGACTAACCTATCCAAGAAAGATACATCGTCTTTTGCCAAGTCATTGGCTAGATATACAAGACTAATGAAGAGGGTTCCTATGGGAATTTCGTACGGTCCCTCTGAGCTCTGTAAATTTTTAGGATGACTAAACTGATGATGATGACCACTATTCATCATATTATGGTCCTCCAATGCACTACTATGACCATTATAACTATCAGCAACCAAGGAGAGGTGAGGTACTTATGTCCACCACATTATTACAAGACTAGGATATGCTGCAGGACTATAAGAGGCGCTTTCCTGACACCCCACAGGAGCAAATACCATCACCTATCCAGCTTGTTCCTCCTGCTATACCAGTAAATCCGCCACCACCTATTGAACCCAGAAGATTGCCCATACCTAATGTACCACCCCCCAAGAGAGGACCATACATCCTCTGAAGAGTAACTTGAGGACCGTGAGTTTCAGGAGCCCCAACCACCACCTGATGAATGGAAGGAATATTTGATCCCTACTCCGTCTCCTCCCCCACCTGGCGGATTCTCCCCAGGAAGACATTAGGCGCTTCCATAACTTAATGGACAGAGCAGCAGCAAGATTCCACCTCCCCACTTACATCATGCAATTTGAGTATTTCCTGCATCATTTTAAGGAACAGGCTAGATAGTCCATAAGAGCAATTCTGGTCATTGATTTCATTTGGGAGGAAGACATAACAATTATGAGGAATCTGGCAACGGTTGTCCTAGTTCCACCACGCCTTGATTAAAAAATACAGGGCTGTAGACGATTCTCCAGCCTTCCTTATTAGCCATCCCAAGACAGCTTCTGTCATCTCGCAAACTGCGTTCTAAAAAATATGTCCACTCCCTTTTCAGTGCCTCCTGATACAGAGGGTAGGCGCCTAGATAATATTGGGAAAGTTTCTCGCTTATGTCCGCTATTGCAGTCCTCGCAGCAAATTCTCTGGCTATCTTAGCACATTATGACCTACAGACAGTGCTTAATTTGTGCCGGTGCTTAGCACCGGCACTTATCAGGGCCGGGTCTACACTAATCTGCTGCATGTCACATTGCCTTGATGAGATTGGCATATTTACCTCTCTACTGGACTCTGAGTCGGCGCTGAGTCAGTGAGTGTTCTCGTCGCCCGAGTGAGTCCTATTGAAGTGTTGCAGCTGGTTAGTGAGTAGATAACACACAGCTTACTGGTGAAGTGGCCTGAAGCCAACTATTGCAGGTGTAAGCCGAGTAGGTAACGTCATTCCGTCTTGGTTTTTGAGTTGGCAGGAGACCGGCGTTTCCAAAGAAACAATCCGCCCGTAACTCAATCAATCAATCAATCAGGGCATTTATATAGCGCACAACTCACCCAGAGGGTCTCCAGGCGCTGAGGGGGGGTCGGCTACTGCTCGAACAGCCAGGTCTTGAGCTGCTTTCTGAAGGCGAGGTGGTCCTGGGTGACCGTCTTCCTGGTCTCGGTGGGGATCCACCGGAAGATCTTGCGTAGCATGCGCAGGACGTTGAAGCACGACGAGGAGACGGCGTTGACTTGTCTGGTCATGGAGAGGGAGGAGTCCAGGATGAAGCCTAGGTTGCGTGCGTGGTCTGTTGGTTTGGGTGCGCTGCCTAGGGCGGGGGGCCAGCAGGAGTCATCCCAGGCGGAGGGTGAGGATCCCAGGATGAGGACTTCCGTCTTGTCCGAGTTCAGTTTCAGGCGGCTGTTCTTCATCCATTCGGCTACCTCTTTCATCCCTTCGTGGAGGTTGGCTCTGGCGGTGGCGGGGTCGTTGGTGAGGGAGAGGATCAGCTGGGTGTCGTCGGCGTAGGAGATGATGTTGAGGTTGTGCTGGCGTGCGATGTCTGCGAGGGGGCTCATGTAGACGTTGAAGAGGGTTGGACTGAGCGAAGAGCCTTGAGGAACGCCGCAGATGACTTCGGTGGCTTCAGATCTGAACGGAGGGAGGCGGACTCTGTGTCCTTCTGGCGAGGAACGAGGTGATCCATTCCAGTGCCTTCTCCTGGATTCCGACGTTGCTGAGGCGCTGCACTAGGGTGCGGTGGCAGACAGTGTCGAAGACTGCGGAGAGGTCGAGGAGGATGAGGGCTGCTGTTTCTCGGTTGTCAAGCAGGGCTCGGATGTCATTGGTGGCTGCGATCAGGGCTGTCTCGGTGCTGTGGTTGGCCTGGAAGCCAAACTGCGAGAGGTCGAGGGATCCGTTCGTCTCGAGGAAAGCGGCCAGCTGCTTGTTGACGGTCTTCTCGATGACTTTTGCTGGGAACGGGAGCAGCGAGATGGGGCGGTAGTTCTTGTGGTCGGTGGGGTCGGCTGATGGCTTCTTTAGTAGAGCGCTGAGTTCGGCGTGCTTCCAGCTCTCCGGGAAGGTAGCGGTGTCGAAGGAGGTGTTGATATTGTCCCGCAGGTGGGGTGCGATGACGGCGTCGGCCTTTTTGAAGATGTGGTGGGGGCAGGGGTGGATCGGAGATCCAGAGTGGATGGAGTTCATCGTGCGGACGGTGTCTTCGGTGCTGATCTTGGTCTAACTGAGGTACGGCACTAAATTCCACTTGCTTTTCTAGTCAGACAGTATATGTATTCAAACTAAGTATCTTCTTTGTGTTAGTGGAGAGTGGCCCACAATGATCTGCCTGCCAGTTAAAAGTAACACTTAAAAGATGTGTTGCAGATTTTCACTCCAAGGAATGCACTATTTGGCTCCAGTGTTTTCAAACACAGCAGCGCCAGTAACCGTTTAAGAGAGCCAGTGCCGTGTGAACTGCTGGCTGACCTGTGGCGTAAAGCAAAATAATTGGCCCCTGCAGTATTTGTTTGTTGTTTCAGTTTTTATGTAGCGCAAACTCGACCCGAAGGTATCAGAACGTTTTACATTTGCACCAGTTGCATTGCAGACGGAAATGTATTATTAGACACGGGAAAATTAAGTAAATTGCCCAGAGTAACAGCATGTTTGAGCCTACCACCGTGACTTGAACCCGGTTCCTTAGCTTCAAACTGTGTCTTTAGCACCTGAGTTCTGTATTTCACAGATAAAAATTTCCCCCTCTCGTAACATCCGAGGCTGACGTCTCTCAAAAACTGTATCACGGTAGTTTAAGCATGAAATCCTGTTTGGCTTTGCTGTTTTTCAATCATATCTACCTGCATGCGGAAAGTAGGGAGGCGGGGTCAGGTGAGCAGCTGTAGGGCACAGAGGCAGGGACAGGTGAGCAGCTGCAGGGCATGTGAGCAGCTGCAGGGCATGGCCCTGCCGGCCCCTCAACAACCACATCCTATAATTCTTAGTGATTAGCGGAGGGGCCTCTTGGTACAATTCTCTTTTTCATCTAGCTGTGAGACTGAGCCTGAGCCAGTACTGTGCATATGCTATGTTGATAGCGGCCCTTAGTTCAGTGTTGCCAGCACACTGATTGGGCTGGATTTTGGTTCTGCAGGGGTGGGGTCTGTGCTGCAGCATGCGCAGATTTTCTAAAGATTGCCACGCCCCAGCACACTCACACCCCTCGAGTAAATCAAGTCAGCCCTCCCGATGACCTGATTGAGGGCAGGCAGTACCAGCACCGGGCCTTATCATCTGTAAATAAACGCAGGCAGTAACGGACAGTAAGCAAGTATAAGTAGTAGTAAGTTTGCATAGACCTGACAATATGCCATGCACATTGCCAAACTAATGCTGCTTTTTTGGGGAATGTGGTGCCCTGGTGGTCATCACCATGGTGGTAGCTCCATCTCCACAAGATTTGATGATGATGATGCACTGCCTGCCTGGCTTAGTAGCCACCGCCAGCCAACGCCGTACAGTACACTTGTACAAAGGATGTAATTCATCTTCAATAGGTGCCTCAAAAATTGTAGATTACTTTTGATTCAACGAATCTTATCAGAGAGAACAATATTCATCAAACAAATTGACAGCGAGGACTAAAGGTCACATACATTTAGTAGTAACTACTTCTTGACTGCCTCATAGTTTCTCAATACAAGAGCCTTCCAATACGCCTAGTCTTGCATCGCTGCTCATATAACCATGATGATTTATGGTTAGGATGTTGTATGGCTTTCAGTAACTATGTATGGTGGACAGCACATCATTCTGAGCTGTCCGGCGCATTGAAGCAGGTGTATATGCACAGAAAGAATAATAAATAAATATAACCTATAAACCAGCTTGCGACACAGTTGTAGGAGTTTGATGGTTAGTAGTTGTGTTGTTACCATCAGCAGCATAGCAGGGGCAATGTGTGGTGCAAGCTGCAGTGTCCTTCTTACGAGAAACCTGGCACTTATTATTTTACAAATTAAGCACTGCCGACAGGTGTGGTTAGATGTTAACAGCCTTCTTGACCTGATTCCTGAAGATAAACGCAAAGGCACATAAATCATACAGGAACTCCAGCACACATCTTCAGAGATTATTTATTGCACTCTAGATATCACCTCAACAGGGTTTTGACAGCAAGCCGGGGTGCCTGTCCTAAGATGCCAGGGCTGACTCAAGACTACAACGTTTCGACCAGAGGTTCAGATGAAAATTCTTGATTTGGCCTATGATGGTGAGTCCCTATTTGGGAAACCTTTTGACGAGGCACTGCTGGCGATGAAGACGGATACTGTCGCCGCCAGATCCTTTGCCACTTTACAATATCATATTTTTCCCTTTCGCTGTGCCAAAAGAAAATGTTTTGCTACCTATACAGGGGGATACCAACAACAACATCAGTATCAACTATAGTTCCAATATAGAACCGGTTATGAGCAACCCTATCGCTAACCACCTTCAGCGGCCTACAACAAACAGACCACATGGCGTAAACAGGCTCCCCAGAGTTGTGACTCCGGTCGCCAGCAGTGAGTACGATCAGGTACCAGTTACACCTCCTTTCAGTCAGGTGGGTGGGAACATCACAAACTACCTCCCACAATAGCAGGTGATGACATTGGACAGATGGGTGTTGGATTCGGTACCATAAGGACACACCCTGGAATATGTGCAGCATTCTAGCCAAGCCTCCAAAAGGACCACATTCACCTCGCCTTCACTTATTATGGAAAGAAGCTCTTATCATTTTGGCAAAAGGAGCGATGGAGCGGGTCCCTGCTCCCCAAAAGAACAAAGGTTTCTACTCCTGTTTATCCCATATTCAAAAAATGTTATGGGATTAGAGACCCATCCTAGACCTCAGAACATTAAACAAATTTCTGTGCAAGCAGTCTTTCCGTATGATTTCTCTTTCCGACATTCTCCATCTCTTGAGCAGCAGAGATTTCCTGACTTCCCTGGATTTGCAGGATGCTGATTTCCTTATTCCCATACATCCAAATCATCACAAGCATCTCCATTTCACCGGAGCTGGTGCCCACTTCCAATTCAAATTCCTCCCGTTTGGGCTCAAGTCCTCCCCACGAATCTTTGCAGAGACTTCGCTAGCAAGGTCATCAGGTATTTCTCTACCTAGACAACCGGCTGCTGAAAGGATTTTCACCAAATTGAAGATGGAGGGATGTCGGCTCATTCTCATTGCTCCCCTGTGGCCCAGACAGCATTGGTTCAGAGAGCTTCTCCTACTCTCCAAAACCCATCCCATCCGTATTCCCAGGAAACACAACCTTCTAACGAAGAACAAAGGCCAGATACTCCATTCCGAGCCAGCATCTCTTCAATAGTATGCACGGCTCCTGAATTCCATGAGTTCTACAATGTAAACATCTCTCAAGATGGTAGAGACAATCTGGCCAGAGCTGACTCCTCTAAAGATGTGGAAGTGGAAAAGGCTCTGCTTGTGGCGCAAAGCTTATAATATACATCCCTTGGAATCTTCACCAGAACAATGCCTTCATGCATTTTATCTCTAGCTTGTTCAGGTTTGGCACATTCTTCAATAAAGGTCCATCTTGCAACAATATCTAGATTCAGGTGTACCTCTAATTCGTTTTCTCTCTGTTTATCCAGAATAATCAATCAATTCTTAAAGGGTTTGTTTAGAACCTTTCCTCCAGGTAGAGCTCCACCACCAGAATGGCACCTCCCAACTCATGAAGTCTCCTTTCAAACCTATTCACAGGGCAGAACTCAAGTTCCTCACTTGGAAATGTGCTCTCTTGTTTGCCCTCATGCCAACCAGAGGAGTTGGTGAACTTCAGATCGTTACTAGTCAAGAGCATTATCTCCATTTTACTGATGGCTGTGAGATGCTGCGAACAAACCCTAACTTTATCCCCTAGGTGCCATCACAGTTTCATCTCAGTGAGCCTATCATTTTGCGTACATTTGTACCACATCTGAAATTGCCGGCTGAGCAGTCTCTTCACACTTTAAACATCAGAAAGTGTCTATCTACAAAGAACTAGGCAATTCAGAAAATCTTATCAGTTGTTAGTCTCTTATGGTCTTTCTCGGAAAGGTTCTGCAGTTACCAAAGCTACCATTGCCTGATGGAGAGCTGCCACGATTTAGTTATGTTACTGCAAGGCTGGGAAGCCCCTCTCAGTTAAACCAAGAGCTCATTTGCCATGGGCAGTTTCTACTTTAGTGGCCCTGTTTGCCGGTGTTCCGTTGGGCAGAATGTGCAGAGCGGCAATGTGGAAGAGCGTGCATGCATTTACTCCACACTACTGCTTGGAGTCTGCCCTCAAGTGATATTGCTGTGGGGCAAGCAGTTTTACGCAATTTATTCTACTGAGGTGAGCCTTTGAAACTGTAAGTGATTTCTGCTCTGATTAACATATTTTAACAGTTTACATTGTTGTATTTATGTTTACACATTGATGCATGACATGTTACATTGTTACCCACCATCCAGAAGGGTACTATCTATGCATTTAAGTATGACGATCTATACAGTTAAAGACTGCTTAATATTCTGATTCAAGCATGTGAATCTCTGAAAGATAACCCAATACTGGAGAAGAACATAAGTTACTTACCTGTAACTACAGTTATCCAGTATGTGTGTCTTTCATAGATTCACATGTGACCCATCCTCCTCCACATAGAGGCTCCCCTCATAGTTTAGGATGTGATTTTCCACTTGAGCTTGAAAATCTGAGCGTTTCAGCGTCTATCTGGAGTGTTCTAAAGGGTGCAGTTGTATAATTGGCATTGTGTCTAATTTGGTTCTTTAAAAAAAAAAAAGGACTTTGGTTATATAGGTGACTTCTATTGTCATAATGGCCTAGATTACAAAGCTTACTATGGTACCATGGGACTCCCACTTCAACGGCAGGGAATGATTCAAGCATGTGAATGAATCTGTGAAAAATATGAATAAAGGTAAGTAACTTATTTTCTTCTTGTTTGTTGAATTTGTTTTTCCGTAGTTTTATATAGCTCAAACTTCACCCGAAGGTATCGGAGCACTTTACATGGGCACCAGTTGCGTTACAGATGGACACATTCATTTTTTGTTAGGAAGCGTGAGATTAAGTGATTTACCCAGAATCACAGGATGATGCTGAGACTCAAACCCAGCTTCAAGGTCGACCACTCTGACCATAAGGCCACATCCTCTTTTCCTGCCAAGACCTCCTTCCTTCAGACCCTCCGCTCCACCTGATTATGGTTCCCTCATTAAATGGATAGGACGCCCATTTTTAGGAGCGTTTAACAAGTGTGTTTTGGATCTTTCAGATGCAGTCTGTACACAATAAAAAGTTAGTACTGAGAATTCTAAATATTGCAGTCCAGCGTTTCCATATGTATGTCTTGATCAGAAAAGAGTAAGTGCTATCTTGTGTGGTGATGTAACGTGATGTAGTGGTCAAAGTCTCAAATCCAAACCTGTGGCACTAGGTGCTGCAACATTGCGCAGCATTGATGGTGGAAAGTCCTAGTTCTTAACAATGTATGGATGTTTGCCAATAGCCTGGAGTGGGAGCTTGATTGAAGACCACTGTGTCTTGTCTTCCAGAAGCTGGGAGCTTCTTCTCTGATGTCTTCAGCATTGAAAAAATCAAAATGCCAACGCTTAGCCAGTAGGTGGTGCTCCCTGGGACTTTTGGAGGGGTGGTTTACTGTTCCATATCTTGGAATGTTTGCCCTTGGCTTTCTGATGATTCCCCTAGTTCCTGAAGTTCTCCACAAGCCTTTGACACAGTGGGCGCTGATCACACTGTCTGGTCCAGGAAAGTCATATTCAATAGCTAAAACATTTCAGTTCAAAAGGTTTTCAATTTGAGCCACACCGCACATCAATTCACTGCAAATATGACCTTACCTGTATGTGGTGGAGTCATCAGAGTATTTCTGGCTGATATCTGCAGTCCTCTGCCTCACCATCCATGTTTTCTGCCAGGGGTATTCACTTCATTAATAGTTGTTGAGAACTGTTCCTCTTCTCGTCATAAGGCCCCTGCTTGGGAATAGGACACTGCTTGGGGTAGCTTCATCCCCATCACAGATCCTCCTTGCAAAGACTTTCTTGGAAGACCGTATTTGCCTCAGTTTACCTCAGTCAGAAGAGTTGGGGAGATTCTGGGTTTTTGTCGAAACGCCATTCATCAAGACACCACTAGGTTATGCTTTATTCTAAAAGTTCCTTTCATCTTTCTGCAAAGAACCTCTTGCCAACTGTCTATGCTCAGCCTTCCTCTACAGCAGAACGTTTGTATGGGCAAAATAAAATATTTCCACAACTCAGATGAACTGTTTGCTTCAGGAATGCCAATAAGGCAGACACCTTTACAAGCAAGCCTCACGCTAGATATCCTCTTTCATTGACTTCTGCACACCATGGCTGGTAGGCCCCTGGGACAATGGGTTGGAGCTGATTCCACTACAGGCATTGGATACAGCTCTAATGTTTGTGGGAGAAACCTTCACATGTTCGTGCAAGCCTGTGACTTTGACATTTCCCCATGCCGTCTTTACGAACTGCTGCATCTACATCCAAGTCAGGTTGGAGGCTGCTGTGGGACAGTCAGTATGTTTCACTTGGTTGAGCCTCTTCCCATAGTCATTTGCTAATTGCTTTGGTACTCGTAATTCAAACGTGAATCAATGAAAAACCAGATGCTGAAGAACCAGCTTCCATAACTAAATACACATTTACATCATTGGTATCTTTTGTTGATTCACATGTTTCCTTCATCCTACCCTTCAGAGGCTTTTAGTGGTTGAAAATTTGAGTAGTTTAGCTTCTGGGAGGGAGTGTAGTTCTTTGTCCCTCCACCTGATTGACTGGATTTTGGGACTTTAAAACTATGTTGATAGAATGCTCTTTGTTACTTGCCGGTCTGCAAGCATTGATTAAAAAGATTTCCCAGCTTGACGTTGGGCAATATTTCTCAAGTATGTGACACAATGATAGATGCCAATAATAAAGAACTGCAATGTCTGATAAGTAGCTTGTTTCTTTTTTGACATAATGCTGATTAGGTCCTTATTTTTAGTCATTTCTGCTTCACTGGACAGAGGGCTAGGTTTTACTGGCCATATGATAGCTGTCTGTCAAAATGCTAGGAGTTTATCACCTGAGCAAAAGTGGAAATTTCCTGTGGCTTTGCCTCATTTGCCTTTTTATGTGGGATTATTCTACTTTCTCTTAACCCCTTCGCTGCGGATGACAAAGCCAGCTCGTCATGGGCGTTACCTGCGCTGCGCGCATGACGAGCTGGCTTTGTCACGAAAGCCACGATTTTTAAATCTCAGCGCACAGCGGGAAAACCCGCTAGCGCGCATGCGGTTAATAGATCATTTTGGGAGCCCCCTCTGAATAAAGAACTTACATTATTACATGCCTTTGGAGATACTGGCCTCATCAGAAACTGGAAGGTATAGCTCGAGTTGTGGCCAAATTAGGATTCCTAATTGTGATACATACCACATGCCCATATTGATTTTTGAAGCACCTTTTGTGGCTCCGAACCTTGATTCTCATGAACTATGTTGGAGACCAGCTGTTTCTTAACCCAGGGTCTACTCGGGTGGGTGGTCTGCAATTGTTTAGAAAATGAAATATTCGCAGATTTATAAAGTAGATGTACAAAAGGCAGAATTTAACATTTTAAAACACACTGTAGATACGGAGATATTTGAAATTGACTGCAAAAAAAAAAAGATAAAACAAAGTTGGTGTTCTTCGTTTGATTCGTAGGAGCAAACAAATTCTATTATGGCCTATTTGTGGCCTCAATTGAAGCACTGGTATACGCTAACAAACAGAGCATGCATTAAGAGCAAAAGTGGCAGTGATATGCTGATAAAGCTACATTTCAAAAAAGCTCCAAACATCTATTAAAATGTCAGCTTTTCCATATTTTTTCTTTCTAGGTTAAATAACATTTCTGGTAGATACTTGTACTTGCAGATTCCTCACCTGTTGAGTATCCCCAGACGGTATCTATAAACTTTAACAGCTCTTCTACACCAGTAGGAGTTGCAGGTTCCGTCACAGCACCACAAGTGAAATCTGCTTCACATTACTAAGTTATGTAGCACCCACCCCGGACCACTGATGTCTGGTCCTTTTTTTTGTTGTTTCTCTCTTTGATGCTGATCCCGAGGTGCTTCTGTCACTGTTTTTGTTACTTTTGTGATATTTCAAAGACATTTTCTTAAACTGCTTTCAATGCAGTGCTTGGATGAATTGTCATCTTCCAAAAAGTCGGAGTTCAAACCCTGTAGAGACTGTGCTGGACAAATTTCCATTTCAGACACTAATTAGGTCTGTAGCATTCGACCACGGTACAACTCAGTCACACTATCAGTGTTGCCTTGTGCACCCTGAAGCGATTCAAGAGCTTGAGGCCAGTCTTTTTTAAGGTCTGAAGTGAGCTTTGTGCTCAACGCCGTAACACTCACAGGTTGTTGTCACTCTCCAGGTCTTGTTCCTCACCTTTGTCCAAGTCTTCCAGATAGAAAAGGAGGAAGCACAAGAAGAGGACTAATGCAGTTCCATGGAGAGGTAAGTCTAGGAAGTTGTCTCTTTATATAGTATACCAAAAAAGGTATGCTGTGTAAAGAGTGTATCCCTCATGAGTGGACAGTGGCTTGTTCTAGCAATCCCAAGGTGCTCTATCTAGGGTAGTATGGTCAGAGAGTAGTGCTAGAAATTGTTTGTACACACAGTCAATACATGTTGCACACACTCAAAAAGGAGAACCACACCAATTTAGAATAATAACAGGTATTTTTATATATATATTTTAAACCCAAGAAGTTTGTAATCGGGTAAGTATTTTTCTGTAATAGAATTGTTTACAGTTTTAGCTATGTTCGCCAACAATGCTTTTTTCCGCGTAATACTTTCCTATGGGAGAAAGAACATTCACTGCATATGAATGCTTGCAATGTGTTTCCATGGGACCCCTTTCGGTCGTGAGGTGGTAGGGGTGACAAGGACCAAAGTTCCACCAGCAGACCAGTCTCATCTGCCCTGGTCAGTTTGGGTGCAGAGGTGCTGGCCGGGTTAGTAGCCTTGCACGCTACGCAGTAGAAAGGAAAAGGGAGGGACACCTGGAAAAGGGGACTTGGGGAGATGTTTTAGAGCTCCCCGCTTGTGGCTCGGTTGTAAGGGTCCTTGGAGTATGGAAGAGCAGTCGGTTTCCTTAGGCCCTGGCCTGGCGAATCGGATGGAGGAGGTATGTAGTTGCCTGGCCCTTGTGCGTCAAGGTGCTCACTTTGGTCGGTCAGGGCTAGCAAGGGGGCCAAAAATAGGACAACTGGGCCACTCTTGGAGCTGACCTCTGTAGTGCTGGCGTCTCTCTTTCACTTACTTTTGGTGATGTCTTTCAACAAGCTTTGGTTGCAGCAAGGGTCAGGTACCCTGGGTATTGGTGCAAGAGGGCTCGTGGAGGTACTGGCGTCTTCAGGCGTGGCAGCAAGAGTGATCAGACCTCCTTGAGTGCGCTGACCACCTGGGTGGCTACTGCTCGGTGAACCCAGTAGACTGCAACATTTTCAAACTGGATGTCTCACTGCAGTACTCCTCTACTCTAAGGAAGATGCTGGCTGCTTTGCGAAGTGTTGGCAACCCTTCGAGGCTTGTGGAGGATGCACAGCTGCAGGATGAGTCAGGTCTTTGCAATTGTCAAGTTTGTGTGGCAGGCAGGGATTTGGCGCCAAAAGTCCACAGCAGTCTTCAGTTCTTGCAGGGAACTGCTATTCAGTGTCAGTGTAAAAAGAAACGATGAACGGAATGCTGAACCTATCAAACGGGCTGGACTGATCCGATGGGGAGCAGGGTCAAGACTGATTTGCAAATGGGTCCAAACTGGGGTGGCTTAGTGAGCAAAAGAATGATGGATTTAACCCAGATTTCTTGACTAGAGGTGAATATGTTGATTCATTCAGCATTCCGTCCATCATTTGTTGCCGCATAACTTTTTGCCCTAAGCGGGATGGGTATGTCCAGACGTGGGTCCCTTGCTCGCTGTGCCACTGGATTCTAGCTAGTCTGGCTGATATGGGGTGTTACCCCGAAACCAGCCCCAGGATGCTTGTTTCCGGTCTTGGGAGGACCCGGCTTGGAAGTTCGGGCTGGACTGTTTCCATGGGGAGCAGAGTCAAGAATGATTTGCATATGGCTGGGTCAAAACTGGAGTGAGCAAAAGAACAATGGATTTAACCCAGACCTCTTGACTGGGAGTGAACATTTGATTCATTCAGCATTCTATCCATCATTTGTTGCTGCAGCACCTTTCCTCTTTGTAGTCAGTGGAATCTGTAGTTCTGGATCCAGTGAGCCCCCTAAACACTGAATTCAGGAGATTTAGAGGAGTGGAGAGTAGTAGCCAATGGGCTACCTACCTTTGGGGGTCACTATACCCCCTATATAACCAGTTCTTGTGGTAAGTGGGAATATTCTTGTCCCAGTTTCCTGAATTCTGCCATCAGCATAATTTTACTACAGTGGGGCACATAAGGCAGCTCACCTTAGGGGTGTGACTGACCTTGGTGTGCGCCACACCTACTTCGCATGCTAATTTCCGGCCTTTCTTGGTGCCAAATGGGTCGAAGGGCAGGGGGTGGCATCTCCCAGACTTGAGGGATGCCCGAGTCTCGTATCAAAGGTGGCAAAGGCTTTGAGGCCTCCGGGTTTCATAGGCTGATTGCTAGCCATCCTGTATGGGGAGGTGTAAGCACCTCCTGCCAGCGCAGGCAATGTTCCTGACCTCTTGAGGGCGGTGCTCTCACCTCCTAGGGAGTTGGAAGGGTGTCTGTGGTGGCAGGCTGGAATGTACCAGTCAGCCAGCACACTTGCAGACTAGTAGGCATTCAGGGGGTACCTCTAAGGTACCCTCTGGGTGCATGATTTAATAAATCCATCACTTTACTCAGTGTGGGTTTATTAATGCGAGATTTTTGATACCAAACCTCTTTTTTCCCAGTGAAGCCATCATGTAGCCGGGGAACTCGTGACCAGTACATATAGTTAAGATGGCTTCCCTATTCACTTGCAATGCCTATGAATTGACTTGGACATCACAGGCGCATATCTGCTCATGCAGTAATGTCCACACATGAACATAATGCACCCTGACTTGGGATTGTAAGGCCTGCTGGAGGGGTGATTTCCATACATTTCATGCAGTGTCTGCTAGCATGGCACACAGGAGGTGTACCATGTCGTTTTTTTCACTTTTGTTTGCACCATGTCACACAGTTTGCAATGGCAGTTTGCATGAGTTTGGTGAGGGCTCCCTTATGGTGTCACAATACATGATGCAGCCCTTAGGGACCCTTTTTAGTACCCAGGCCCTAGGTACCAGGGGTACTGTAGGAAGCTGGCTCTTTATATAGTGGTGCAAAACTGGGTACACTGTATATGGAGTCCAGGCAACCCTTAATGGTTTACAGAGGCAAATTTGCTAACACTTAATCCTCTCTTTTGTGGTAGTGTGGGCGAGCAGTTTAGGCTTATCAGAGGGTAGTGCTAAGCATTTGTTGTACTCACAGAGGCAATAAATGAGACACTCTCGAGAATAAATCCAAGACCAATTCAGAAAAATAGCTCCTTTTTTTATAAATTCTGATACCAAGAACTTCTTTGTCAAGTCAGGACTTTTTTTAAATATGAATTTTTACAGGTAAGTAAAATGTTCACTTCAATGCGTCTTTACGTGGCAATGCTTCCCTATGGAAGAAAATGCTTATGTTGAATGCAGTTATTTACGGTTGGGTTCTAGGGTCTTCCTTTGGATTAAATTCGTAGACGACCAAGGTCCAAAGTACCACCAGCAGCAGCAGTAGTTAATTGTTACCTGCCCTGGGGCATCCTGGTGCAGAGGTGCTATATGGGTTGGTAGCTTTGCACACTAGGCCGGTGGAAGAAGGGGGCCCATCTAGAAACAGGCTGTAGAGGGGCTTGGATCGTGGGAACAAGGGGGGCACAACCTGTTTGTCGGTACCCAGACTGTGGCACTCTGGTGCAGAGCTGAAACGTTGGCTGGGCTCTGTGAGTCGTAGTGCCTTGCGTTTGTCGGTCTAGCCGGTTGAGGGTGCACAAATCATGACTGTTGGGCCACTCTGGAAATGGGTTTCCAACGCCCCTCGACGGCTGCTCAGTGTCGGTGCTGTTCGAGTCCAGACTGGAATTACACTGGTCTTGGCTGCTGCAGGGGTTCCGGTATCCCTTACCAATACCCTGGGTATTGGCCTGGTGCTGCTCCGGTTGGTGCTGGTGTCCACACACTCGGTGAAGGGACAGATCTAACCTTCAGGAGCACAGGTACCTCTCCCATTGGGTCTGCTTGGTCGGGAAGCAGTAAATCAGTGAACCAAACTTTGCTTCTTCGGTGCCAGTGGACTGCAGGGGAGTAGCTCCTCTATTGCTGGTAATGAGCAAAGGTCTAGCAGTCTCCCAGGGTTCTTGGACGATGTTCAGCTGCAGGATGAGTTGCTGGTCACAATTGTCGAGACTGGTGCAGGCAGGGTTTAGCTCCAAAAGTGCACGTAAAGTCCTCAGTTCTTGCGGCCCTTCTTTGTCCTCTTCTTCTGGGTCAGTCAAATCGGACTTCCTGGCATCGGGGAGGCACTAAATATGCAATTTATTGGCATAAGGGGAGTGAGGCATAGTAGCCAATGTTCTACTTACCTTTAGGGAATCTACACCCTCCATATGACCCCTTCCTTTAGGAAGTGGGCATAACCCTGACCCACTTAACCTAATTCCACCAAAACCAAGATGGTGGAATTCTAAGTTTTGTGATCACATCAGGCAGAACGCATTAGTGGTGGAACTAGCCTGAGATGTGAACACACCTTCTGACTAGCTATTTTTTCTGCCTGTCCTGGTACCAAATGGGTCCAGACCAGGGGGTGGAATTTTCTCTATCTGGGGGAAGTCTTGGGTCTCAAATCAAAGGCAGCAGAGGTCTTTGAAGCCTCCTGCCTTGCAATGCTGATCACTTAGCTATCCTACTTGGAAGAGGTGACAACGCCTCCAGCCAGAGCAGGCATTGTTTCTGCCCTCGTGGAGTTTGAGCTCTCATCTTCAGGGGGTCAGAAACCGGTCTGTGGTGGCAGACTGGTCTGCACCAGTCAGCCAGTACACCAGTAGTCAGTAGGTTTTATGGGGACACCTCTAAGGTGCCCTGTGGTTGCATGTATTAATCAGTCCATAACTGGAATCAGTGTGGGTGTATTAATACAAGATGTTTGGTTACAAGCATCTCTAGTTTTAGTGAAGCCATCATGTGGCTGGGGAACTAAAAAATACCAGTGTCCAGCACATGTTCTCAAAATGGCTTCCCTTTTCACTTGTTGTAGGAAGCTAACTCCAGCAATTTCCTCAAAATTGTACAATGCTCAATGTAAACCCAAAGTGCTCTATTTGAGATACTGTGGGTGAGCAGCCTGAGACCCAACACAGAGGAGTATAAGAAATGTTTTTGTACACAGTGATTAATACATGACACACACCTCAAAAAGGAGATCCACACCAATTTTAGAAAAATAAACTTCTTTCAAGATTTGTTTATAGACCAAGTAATACGTAAAAAGGTAAGTACGTTTTTCAGGAATATTACTTGGCACTTTAAATGATAACCTATGGCGGAAAACAAATGCTGTTTTTCAGGTAAGTACACAACTTTCAGATCCAGTTTTCTGGGTTTCAGATCAACACCAGGCCAGGTTGAAACTGGTTCCAAGAATGTACCACCAGGGGCGAAAGGATGCACAGGTCAAATTCAGGGTCAGGCGCTCAATGTTAACCAATAGAGACTGGTGGTAATTGAAGATGCGCTGTTCACAGGTGAGTAAAGTGGAAGCAGGGGTCGATCTTCTGGAGTTAAGGTAAGTACGGGGGGGGGGTCACAGAGCCGCCCAAACTTACCCTCAATGGCTCAGGGGCATCCGGGTGCTGAGTGCCAACACATCGTTGGGTGACCAATGTAATTCAAAGGGGGGGGGGGGGTGGGGGGGGGGGGGGTCCGTTTTGGAAAGAGGCTGCAGGTGCAGGCCTGGAGGCTGCACAAAGAAAACCCACAGCTACCCATGCAAGTTCTGATGCTATGGAACATAGGGACGCCATTGGTGAAGCGGTCCAAGGGCTTCCGGTGCAGGGGTGTCTTTTGGCATCAGGAACAGCTTACCGGTAGATTGCTGTCAGAGGGAGTCTTTGGATTCAGGCTGCAGGCTTCGAGGTAAAGTCTGGTAAGTGGGCTACTTGGACTCAGGCCATGGGCGTTTGGTGCAGAGGTGGGTCCTGAGGTGGTTTCGCAGTGCCTCAGGACTTAGTTCCTTTTCTTTAAAGTTAGTTTCTTCTGGACAGGTCTGCTGTCCATGTGAGATCGCTGGGCTGCAGGACAGGTCATCTTTTAGCGCAGGATCGCTAGAGCATCAGACAGGCTGGTAGGGCTGGGGCCAAGTCAGTTGTTGTTTTCAGTCTTCTCTGCTGGTTAAACGCTGTAGTGTCGGGAGCTTCTTAAGTCATCAGGATTCTGATTTCAGGATCTGAGGGAGCCACCTAAATACTAGCTTTAGGGGTGTTACTGGGGAGTAAAAGGTAGGGACCAATGGGTTTCTTACCTGGGGTGTCTACACCCACTATTAAGCCACCCTCCTGTGGTGGGGGGGGGGTGTCTAGCCCGAGCCCTGATTAGATAAGTCCCACTATCTTCAAGATGGCGGGCACTGAAAAATGTGCTCAACTTCGCCTTCAGCACCTGAGGGGTGGAGTTGGCGAAGATGGGCACACCTCCTATTCTATTTTGTTTTTTCCGTCCGGTTCTCGTGCCAAACGTGGGGGTATGAACCAGGGGCTGGCATCTGCTAGTAGCAGCAGAGGCTTGGGTCAAATTACAAAGGCGCAGGGTCTTTGAAGCTAACCTCTCAAGCACTGTGCTCATCCTGGGGAAAGAAAGGGGACACCTCTGCACAGGATGTGCTTTGTGTCTGGCCTCAGAGCAGGGGATCTCGACCCAGGGGTTAAGAAACATGCCTGGTGGTGGCAGGCTGCCTAAAGCCAGTCAGAGACAACACCAGGGTTGGTAGGTTTTCAGGGGGCACCTCCGAAGTGCCCTCTAGGTACATGTTTCAATAAATCCCACACAGGCATCACTGTGGGTTTGAGAGGAGTTGTTTGGTACCAAACACCCCTGGGTTCAGTAAATCCATCATGGTGCTAGGGAACTTGAGTTTGAGTTTCCAGTCCTTGTACTCTCTATGGCTTCACTGGCACTTACAATATTAAGAATAGACTTAAATATTGTAGGGGCATATCTAGTCATGCAAATATGCCTCCATTTGAGATATAGTTCTTCCGGCCTTAGGGCTTGTAAGGCCTGCTAGATGGATTACTCACCTATACCTTAGGCAGTGCTGCTTGGCATGGCATACAGGTAGTGTAAATGTAAATGTAAATGTGGGATACTTGTATAGCGCACAGTTACTCTACCCGAGTGTCCCGGCGCTGTAGACCGCTGGGGAACCCGTCCTGGTTTTCCCTGTGAGATGGTCCCCTTTTGGGTATCTCCAGGGTGAAACCAGGCATCCCTGGCATCTGTGGGGGCCGTTGTAGAGATGAGGCAAGCTAATGCCCAGAGTTGCCGAGTGTGCTCCCCGGTCGGAGTGGGCACCGATGCGAGAATTATCAGTCCGCTGATCCTGGTCCAAGACCCTGCCGCGTCGGGAATCGAACCCTGGTCCCGGGCCGTTCTCTGCACTCGGGTCTGCCGCCTCTAACCAGTGAGCCACACCTCTCTGTTGACTTGGTCGGTTTTCTCTGCACCAAGGCTTGCAGGCTGCAATGTCATTTAGCATGGCCCTGGTGAGGGAAGGGTCCCTAAGGAACCCATCTTCTGTCCCATTGCCCTAGGTATCAGGGTACATTTAACCAGGGACTTACAGGTGGGTCTGTAGTGCCAATCATGGTACAGTTTTAGGGAAAGAACACTGGTACTGGGAACCTCGACCGCAGGGACCCAGTACTCTACAGTCAAAGTTACATCAAAAGCCAGGCAAAAAGTGTGGTGGGGGGGTATGGTGGCGGAACGGGGTGTGGTACTGCAACAGAAATCCACTTTCCCATACTTGTAATATCTAAGAATTGACTTAGAGAGATCACATGGGCATAGCTGCTTGCGCAGATATGTCCACACTTTTAGTATAGGGTTAGGGCTGTAAGGCATGCTGCAGGGGTGGCTTACCTATGCTGCCTGCAGTGTCTGCGGTCATAGCCCATATTGCATATCCACTTTTCTGAGCATCATGGCATGCTGTCTGCAATGGCAATTTGCATGATGGCGCCGAGGTAGTCTCTTATGGTGGCACAATTCATGCTGCAGTCTTTGGGGCCCTCTTTAGCCTCCCTGCCCTAGATACCAGGGGTACCATTTACTAGGGACTTATTGGGAGTGCTACAGGTTTTGCCAATTGGGGGCAACAATTGTACAGTTTAGGGAAAGAGGTCTGGCAATGGGCACCTGGATAGCATGAACCCAGTGCATTTCTATAAAATTTGCTCCGATACCAGGCAAAAAGTGGGCACTTTCCTACAGGTACCATCTACTAGGGACTTACAGGGGTGCTAAAGCTTTTGCCATATGGGGAACAGTTTTAGGAAAAGAGATCTGAAACTGGGGGCCTGGATAGCAGGAACCCAGTCCATTTCTGTCAGATTTGCATCAAATACCAGACAAAAAGTGGGGGTGACCATGTCATAACTGGACACTTTCCTCAGAGCCGGAGTTAGTAAGCATCACTCCATCTGAGGGAGCTCCTCAGGTGGTGACCCGAATGCCAGGAGCTATACTGCCCTTACAGGTAGAACCTTTATCTGTGCCTGCGGTGGCACCACTTCTGGAACTGTTACTGGCTCAGACAACCTCGCTTTGTTCGCCATAAGTTGGCAGGGTATGCTCAGACGTGAGTCCCTTGCTCACTTTGCCACTGGATTCAAGCAAGCCGGGCTGAAGACTGCTGAAATGCCAGAAACCGGTCCTCGGAAGCTTGTTTCCGGTCCAGGGAAGGCATGGCTTGGCAGTTCGGGCTGGACTGTTCCCATGAGGCACAGGGTCAGACTGATTTGCACTGAACTGGGGTGGCAGAGTGGGCTAAAGAAAGGTGATGGATTAAACCCAGATCTGTTGACTGGGTGTGAGTGTTTGCTTGGTTCAGATGCTCCGTCCATCACCACCCCCTTTTGTACCGCTCAGACAACCTCAATGCCTTTTAAAAAAGCGGCATGTGCCAAGATTTGCAGCTGTCGCATGAGGGCGGAGGTTGGGGCGGTCCGGGTACTGAAAGTGGAAACGTATAGAGGGGTATATAGATTCCTCCACATAACAACATTGCTGCAGGCTATGCCACCATTTTCTAATTTTATACATCTTCTTCAGATGCAGTGGGAGTTCAAAATGAAACCGATGACCGAAATTATGCAGCCAATTTGCTGCCACCTGCACAACACAAGTGGACTGGAAACTTCTTAAATAAATCATTCCTTCAGGGCGAGCCCATGTGGATGTGGCTGCCTTCATATTGTACTTCAGAAGACAGCTGATGTGCTTGAGCTGCCTCTGCCTACTGTGGAGTCTAAGTCAAATATTCTTACTGAGGTCCTGCAACTCTACATCATTTGCTGAGGCTCTCTTTGGCCTGGTGAAAGGGATGTGGGAAAAACGTGCACAATCTCCTGCTGTAAACCAACTGGTAGCAAGTGGTACAGACCGGCAGAAGGTGGCATACCCTTCCTGTGGATGCCTCCTTCACCTGAGAGCCTGATGGTGCAGGAACCTTCTTGAAAACCCTGGAGCATCCCAGTACCCCCACTTTATGGGCAATCTAAAATATTGAAGGCAGTTGGGTAAAAAGATATTTTAGCAGGCATCTTTGCTTTATTTTCCCTCAGTGCTGCTACCTCCTGGGAAGCTATTCCTATTTTCTGTGGGTCAAGTTTCCAGACCATCTCAAGGAGCCGAGGCAGTCAATGACTGACAGGACACTTGTAGGGATGTCTTCACGGCAGTACTAGACACAACTGATTATGTTGCTAGGGCTATAGGCTTTTCAGGTGATATCCAAAAGACATTGATAACTATGCATTTTGATAGAGCCCTTTTCCCCTGGTACAAAGCTGACACTTCTTTGAAGTGGCACTAGGCCGAGAGCGCAACTGCTCCATCTGTGAGGCTCCAGTCATCCTTGAGGGATTACCGTCCGTTTCAGAAATTTCAAGTGTTGTAAAGAATTTAATTTCCGCACAAACCCCAACCCTCCCAGGCTCTTCAGCAACAATATCAGCTCTTCCACAAATACAAAGGCAGAGGTAACGATAAGGAATGTCAGACACATCTGTCCCAAATTCTCCTCCTCTCTCCTTTTCACACCACTGGGAAAGCCACCTTAACTCCCCCAGAAGGAGCATTTGCAGGCAGTGGGAGGTCAGTTATTCTCCTGCTTTCTATAGCCCTTGAAGACCATAATATAGAACCTATTGGGTCCTTCCAATTGTTGAAAGGGAGCATGCCCTACTGTTACAGCAGGCCCTTCCCAAGATTCTTCCTCGGTCCCTGAAGTCAAAAGACCATCTTTATATCCTTCAGCAGGAGGTGGCAGCCCTGCTGAAAAAAGTACCCACTGCTACTCTTGGTCCCTCTGGTTCCCAACAAGGATTGGGGTCCTCGTTAGATCCTAAACCCCAAGATCTTAAATTTGTTCCTCTGCATGGAAAAGTGTAAGATGCTGTCCCCAGGGCCGGACTGGGAACCGAAACCGGCACTGGCAAAGTGCTCGCCGGCCTTCCCCTCCCCCCCAGGGGATGGATTGGGGTGCGACCGTGCTCTTTGCCAGGGCCGGTTTTCGCCGATTTTGTTACAGGGCCGTTTTTTCAGCTTTGCTTCAAAAAACGACCCTGTAACAAAAACGGCCCCCTGGGGCCCAAAACCGGCCCCCACCCATGCGGCCGACCGGGGGATTGCCCGGTGCCCGCAACGGCCAGTCCGGGCCTGGCTGTCCCTTGCTCAGGTTCTGTTGACGCTTAAATCTACATGTTGAGTTTTTGCCAAGGTGATAGCAGTGGTTGTGGCACATCTGAGAAGGTTGGGGTTCTCTGTGTTCTCGCACCCAGACAACTGGTTGCTCAAGTCCAGCTCGCCGAGGATGGTGATGTTCCACTTTCAGGCAGCAGCATCCCTGCTGTTCTACTTGAGATTTTCCATCAACATACTCGTGTCTCCCCTACTTCCCTTTGAGCACCTCCTGTTAATAAGGCAGTACAGGACACCACATTCCTTTGAGCTTTCCTTTACTCTTCTGGTGATCCGGGACATTCGGAATATGTTTCTGATGTTTTCGACGGTAGGTTCCAGTTCTGCTGGTTCTATGCCTGCTAGGTATGCTGGTTTCCTATACCCTTCTAGTCTACACACACTTGGCACATGAGGACTCTGTAAATGCTGCTTCATCCAGTGCTTCCACCATAGGGGAGATCTGGCGGACATGATCCTAATGTCCTCGGGTAGAGTGGTGGATTTGACCTAGTGGTCAAAGAAGGACCAACTGTCCTTCTACCTGCTGTCTCCATGACTACAGTGGTGTCAGATGGGTCCATTCTTTATTTATTTATGCGTTTTTATATAGCGCGGACTTTACCTGAAGGCGTCGGAGCGCTTCACAATAGGAACAGAACTGATACATGAGGAGAACATTACACGTGAACAGATTACAAAAGCAGATATTAAGTTACATGAGGTAAAAGTGACAATTGTGAGCAAACAAAATACATGAGGTAGCAAAAAGTTCACAGGAGGGAAAAGTGACAAGTGTGCAGGTTACGAGAGAAAACAAAGTACAATTAGAGGTGTAATACTGCAATATATGCTAGACACTCAGGCACAAGAACAAACGTTACGTAGTCAATGGTGGCACCTGTGCAAGTATCAAAGGCAAACAAAATGTGAGAGGTAGCAAACCGTGTGTTACAAGGTAAAAATGGTGTGTGCATGTTACTAAAGAGTACCAAACACAAGTACAAGGATAATACTGCAATAAATGGCAAACACTCCAACCACAAGAACACACTGGGAAGGCACTTCCATAGTCCTGGAGAATAGAATTTTCAGTAATGGGAGGTCTTCCTTCAGATAATGGAGAGGACGTGAATTACTTCTGGAGCCCCTAGTAAATGGTACCCAGGGCATGGTGACCAGAGAAGACCACTGAGGGCTGCAGCACTTATTGTGCCACCCTCAGGGGCCCTGTACCCTGGCACCCACACCCTGCCTTTGCAGGCTGAGTGCCTAAGTACAGAACTAAACCAAGAGTCGACATGGCACATCCCTGTGTGCCATGCACACAGCACCCACTGCCCTGGCATACTTCAGTCACCCCTCTAGCTAGGTGCCCTATGCCAGAGGTGTGGGCACAGGTGCATGAGCCCTGTGCCCTTACAGTACCCAGGGCCATTCCTTGGCACTGTAAGTGCAGTGATGCCATTAAGAGTATATAGTGCAGGGAGGTTGTCATTTCAAGCTCCACAGCACCATAATGGCTACACTGAAGACTGACAAGTTTGGTACCAAACTTCTCAGCACATTAAATCTCACACGAGCATCAGTGCGGGTTTAATGTAAAATGCACCAGAGGGCATCTTAGAGATGCCCTCTGAAACCCTAACCTACCATCCACGTCTGGGCTGAGTGGCTGCAGAGGCTACCACACATCAGACATGTTGCAGGACCCCTGGGTGGAGAGCCCCCTGCTCTCCTGGGCTTGCAACAATGCACATCCTGGGCGCGGTGCTAGGTCTCCTCTCCCAGGATCGCCAGGGAGAAGCTTCAAAGGCATGCCCCCTCTGTGAGCTTCTCCAGACCATTTGCTGTACCCAGCAACTGGCCCCACCAGTTCTAACCCCCACTTTGGCGGGAAGACTGACGGGAAAAACTATGTCAGGAAGGGGGGGTGCCAGCCTGTGCCAACCCCACCCCTTAAGTGGGGGAGATGAGGTGAAGCACAACCCCGGGCTCCGGCCATCTTGTAGATGGGGAGCCCTGCCCAATCCCAGCTAGGCTCCTGCCCCCCTCCCACAGGAGAGGAGCAGGCTAGGGGGTGTACTCACCCCAGGACAGGGACCCATTGTTCTTGCCCTACCTCTAACGCCCCTAAATTCAGTATTTATGGGCTCCCTGAACCTTCCTTCCTTTGATCCTGAAAGCAAAAAGAAGATCAAGAGGAAGAAGACCCGTTGTGCAGCTGCTAACAGGACGACAATAATTGACTTGGCCCCAGCCCTACCAGCCTGTTGGTCCTGGAACCTGCTCCTGCCTAACTTCCCGGCAATTCCTGCGGACAGCAACCTTGGGACACCCGGAAGACCTGCCTGCCTTGACCCTCCTAAAGACTGGGGCTCCCATCAGCAGAGGCTCTGCTGCAACAATACCTCCCTGGTGCCAGCCAGGAAGTAACTGACCAACACATTCTGCACCCGCCTAGCCCGGGCCTTGCCGAACAAAACCAAAACCACTAGGATGTTCCCCCGGCGACTGGGACCCGAAGTCCAGTGCCCAAAGACCCTCCTCGACGAACCAGACGACGCCTGCAGACTGGGGGCCACCGCAACCTCGACCAGCTGAGTGTAAGCTTTTCCGACACCCAAAGACACCCCTACAGCCCTCTGTGCCTCCCTTTGGGGTACCTACCTGTGCTCCAAGATCCCAACTTACTTCTCGAACTGCTGGTCGCCCCTGGAGAGTCTCCGTCCCCGAGCCTGCCGCCTTTGTTCCTTTTTGACATTTCCCATTGGATAACATTGAGCGCCCGACGGCTCGAGCACCCTGCACCCAGCCGCCGGAGTGCCGCTGGCTGTGCCAACTTTGTCCTATCCTACTCCCCCCCTCCCCCCCCCTCTTGCCCTGAGCGAGTGACCAGGAGCCCAGCTCCCACAGCCGCGTGGCCTGCTAGCCAACAGCCACCATCCGAAGCCCCCCTTTCTCTCATTGGATATCATTGGGCCCAACTACCTCTGCACCCGGCTGCCCCTGTGCTGCTGGGGCTGAACCAACTGTACTTACCTGACCCTGGGGGACCCCTGAGTCTATGCCCAGAACCTTAACTTCACCAGCCAAGTACTCACATGGAAACCGGTAACTCACTTACCTGCCATTGGATAACATTGACTCATTTTGACACGATAATTTTCTAAGTGTGGAGTTTTGGAAACTGAAAATATTCATATAAAATCAGCCGAATTCTGAAGTACTCACCTGTGAGCAGGGGAGAAGCCAGTACTGTACCTTGCAGTCCAGTACTGAACCCCAAAAGTAATCCTTACCGGGTTTACTAGTACCTTGTATTTTCTCCATAGGAATCCATTGTCTGCTGTTCTATGAAATTTCTTCGAAGTGTCTACTTTTGAAAACTTGAAATAGTCTTTAAAAATCATACCAACTACTGAAACGCAACTACCTACCTGTTTTAAAGACCCCAGTGCTGGCCCTAGGAGCCCAGTACTGGATTACAAAAGTAACGCAATCGTACTTTACCTGCAACCTGAATTTTCTCCCATTGAATAACCTTGCCAGATTTTCATTGAAAAGTTTCTAAGTGTGAAGTTTTAAAACCGCTTTACATGCATGTAACTAAAACGTTTTTGCTAATCTGGTTTCAGCTTAGACCCCAGGACTGAATCTAGGATCTAGTCCTGGACCTACTAAAGTAATCTGTACTGTAATCAACTGTACTTTTATGATGACAATCCATTGAGTTCAATGCTAAAGTGTGACTTGAGTTGCCTTCAGTAACCTCTGTCCCTATTGTGTTCACAAACTTTATTGCTTCCTTGCAAAGTAATTACATGAGGGTACTCCTATCTAGCAAAGTATATTTGTATGCCTGTTGGTTCTAAAAATAAAACAATTATATATTTTGGATAAAAAAACAACTGGCCTGGAGTTCAGTCTTTGAGTGTGTGAAATCCTTTGCTGACTTGAGTGTGTACAACAAATGCTTTGCACTGCCCTCTGGTACTGCCTTACTGCTCGACCAAGCTACCACTTTTGAGAGTAAGGTCAGTCCTGACTTTAACCTCTGTTATACCTTTGGGGTTTGTGGACTCTATACACTGTACTTCATTATAGTTAAGTGTATATAGAGCCACTTTCTCACACCCAGGTTTATCCTTTGTTCTGGGCTTAAGTCCTAATTAGCAGAAAGACCCGGCCCACACCATGATTTGTGCAGTGCACAGTGTACAGGCCATTAAGTGAGCTGCATTAGGCTAACGGGAGCAAGTAAAAGGCTTGAAGGACCAGTTTTAATGAGATCCAATATCCTAAGGTGCAGGAAGAGCCAGCTAGCTTTGTTCTGGTTTGGTTGTAGCCTTTGTAGGGCGATCAGTGGATCGTCCAGATATTTCATTGGCATCATTAAGCTGAGAAAGTAGGAGGGCATTGGTAGCCTGGCGCTGCTTAGGGGTCCCTATGGAGGAGAAAGTTTGCCTCAAGATCTCAATTTTTTAAGATACCTGAGACTACCAACTTTGAATCTTTTTATTTTTCGGCCAAGCATCACTAATCTTAAAAAAATAAGTCAATGTTGCTTTCACACAAACAAGTATACCTGATATCACTTATGAATCAGAAAGGGTAGCTTTTAGGTAGTTTTTCTTTCTCTTAATAAGACTTCTAAACTATGTGCTGTAGGAAGCTGACTCTTGATGTCATATATCAATAAGTTGATATACTCTGTAAAGAGTCCAGGGGTTCCATTATGAGTGGACAGGCTTGCTATGCAATCCCAGAGTGCTCTTGTAGGGGGTAGTGTGGTCGAGCAGCCTTGCTTTAGCACAGAGGAGTGGAAGACATTTGCAAAATACACACAATGATTAATAAATGACAACACGACTCAAGAAGGCGATCCACATCATTATAAAAATATCAAGTACCTTTTATATGATTTGGCATCAGAGAAAAATCTTTCATGTAAGTACATTTTTAAATATACATTTTTTTCACTTAAAAAAGTGAACACGGTCTAATTTCTGAGTTCTGTATTGTTATCCAATGGAAAGAACCAGTTATTCAACCAGGTACGGTACATAGCCTTACATGACCAATCTCCTGGAGTTAAGGTGAGAGGTGAAGGACAAAGCCAGCACCAACAGTGTACCGCCAGCAGCACAAGGGCGGCCAAGTGCAAAACAGCGTCCTGAGCCCAATGCGTTTAAATGAGGAATGGACACTGTAAAAAAAAAAAAAAAAAGGCTGCAGGCTCTGGATAGGAAGCCAGTTGGGCTGAACCAGCAAGTGGGCTCAGCCCTTGCGATGCTTGGGGACATGGGGATACCTTTGGTCTTCTTCCTCAAGGTCCTGGGGTGAGAGGTGCAGGAGTGTCCTTAGGCGTCGTGTTCTTCAATACCAGAGTATTTGTGCTTTAGGGGTCCTGCGTGCAGAGGCTGCATGCGACATTGGGCGGTCCAGGAGAGGTGAAACCACAATAGACTCGAGGACTGGGGGTACCTTGTTGGCACTGGTGACCTACTTCAACTCGAGCCGGAGGCGACCGGTGCAGTGGTGGCTTCGGGTGTCGGGTTTTGGTGGTTTCAGAGTCTTCTCTATTTGAGATTCTTTAGAACTGGTCAGCTATTCATGGGAAGTCTGGAGTCTTTTTCGAAGGCAGGCGGTCCTCCCAAGTTTCTGGTGTCACAGCTGCAGGATAAGTCAACTTTTACATCGTTTTTGGAGAGGGATGCAAACAGGCCGGCAGGGTTGGTACAGGGTCAGCTGCTTCTTCTCAGCTTTTGCAGCTCTACGGTGTCCTCTCTCTTTTTATCTCCTCAGTATATGCTTCTCTGGTGCCAGGGACTCCCCTAAGTACTGAATTTAGAGGTTTATGGGGAGAGTAGGGTAGTACCCAGTGGGCGACTGACCCTTGGGGCCACTACGCCCCTTATATGACCATTTCCTGTGGGAGGTGGGCATAACCCTGTCCCCGAATTCCTAAGTATTTTTTTTAAACAAATTTTATTGCCATATATTATCAATCTGTTTAATGACACATCTTGACACAAATGTAGCCTGGCCTTAGTTATTGGCAGTAGATCCCAGGGCCCATTCCGTATTTCCTTCCAACTTGGCTCTAATTTGTCCATTTCCGCTCTCGTTGCCTGGTTGCATGATGTTGCGTTACCCTTGTGTTTCCACCCTCTCCCCCCACAACCCAACCAAACAACTAGATTCCCCCCCTCCCACACTTCTGTCTTCCATTGTACCTCTATAGCTCAAAAAAGTTACTTCCCTCATGCCAGATCATGTGTGAAAGCCCGCTGCGGGTGTCCCCAGAGAGAGAATGTTATATGTCCATTCCCGTCTGGATCCCCTGTGTCCCCTCGCCCAACCTTGGACGCTAAGAAAGCTCCTGTTGTGGTGGCCTCTCAGGGGCAGATGCGTCAGACGCCCGTCCATCTCGCTGCATCTCGTTCATCAGCGCTTCCCAAGCCCTGGCTCTCTCCTCCGTGCCGATCCCTTGCCTCGCATTCCTCAAAAGGACCCTTCTCTCACATCCCGCCCATGTTACTAGCACCCGCTTGCACACTGGGGTCCTTCCAGTTACAAGTAATATCCCGCTTTGCTAGGAAAAAGGCGAGGTCCTAGAACCTGTCCGTAGTTCTGGTTTTGGCAGTGTGTGGAAACAAACCCAGCAGTACATGTGTCGGTGTGCATGGGATTACCCTCTCCGTGATCCTAGCTGTCTCCTGCACCACTTCCTGCCAGTAATGTGTTAATGAAGTACAGCTCCACATCATGTGGATGTATGTCGCTCCCACCATAGTACATCTCGGGCATCGGGAGTCCTCCCTTGCAAAATATCTGTTAATAGGCTCTGGGGTCAGATAAGCCCGGTGGAATGTATAAAAGCTAATCAGGTCACAAATTCCTAAGTATGTCTGCACAAAGATGACTACTTCTGATAAATCGTATCCACCTCACAGTAGCCTACCTTAGGAGTAGTTCTAGCCTTAAGGTAGCACGCCTACCTGAGTGCTAATTTCCCACCTGTCCAGGGGGTTCTGGACAAAGGGATCAGCTTCCTATCCTCTGTGGGAGAGCTAGATTCGCATTTGACAACAGTCCTTGAGGGTTGCCATCTAAGGAAGGCCAATCAGCAGGTCATCCTGTGGGAGGGGGTGTTACTCCCTGTTCTCGGACAGACTATTGTACTGGGTGTCCTGAGAGCAGAGAGTCTCACCCGAGGAGGCCAGAACAATGTCTCTGGAGGCAGGCTGGCAGAAACTAGTGTACAAGCACACCAGAGGCTGGTAGATTTTCGGGGGGTACGCCTAAGGTGCCTTCTGGGTGCATGGATTCGTAAATCCAACACTGGCATCAATGTGTGTTTACCCACACAAGATGTTTAATACCAAACATCCCTATTTCCAGTGAAGCCATTGTGTAACTGGGGAACTCGTTTTCACCAGTGTCAAGCACATGTTTTAAAATGGCTTCCCTGGTCACTTGTACTGGCAGTAATGAGACTAACCAGCACAGAGGCATATTTTCTTATGCAGGTGTGCCCTCACATGTAATATTCAGCACCCTACCGTAGGGCCATCAGGCCAGCTGTAGGGCTAACTTACACATATTACATGCAGTGTTAGGCGACATGGCACACAGGGATATGTGACGTGTTTTCAATTTTGTCTGCACAAGGACACATAGCCTGTGATAGCAGCACTGCATGTGCTTGGTGAGTGGTTGTAGGGAACTGGCTCTATATATATAAATTACACCAAAATGACGTATAGTGTGTATAGTGTCCAAGTGACCCCAGAGGTAGGCAGAGGTTAAAGTTAGATAGAACCTTACTCTCTAATTGTGGCAGAGTGGTCGTGCAGTAAGGCAGTATCAGAAAACAGTGTTAAGCATTTGATGTACACCGTCAGCAAATGAATTCACACATGCAATAACTAAACTTTAGGCCAATTGTGTTTATATAAAAATATATACTGTTTTATTTCTTAGAACCATGCTAGCCTGGCACAGGTAACCATTAAATACTTTTCAGTAATAAGTTACTAGATATAGAACAGTTTGAAAATGCAATAGAAAATGTACTTTGTTTGATTTACAGGGGATGCAGTAAGCTGCAACACTTAGCAAGCAATTACAATACAATGAAATGAATAGGCTTTTTTTAGTAAATTGCAGGTAAGTTACTTTTCACCTTACTTTTCTAACTCAGTGCCGGAAACCTAGATTCAGCACTAGGACATTTTCTGCAAACAGGTAAGTAAACACGTTTTGGTTATTTGTACGATTTTTAAAGAATATTTTTAGTTTTCAGAACTCCACACTTGAATATTTGGGGGAGAAAAAGTGTCAGTGTTATCCTATGGAAGGCTACCAGGTTAACGGTTCACAGATAAGTAAACAGCTGTGGGAGTTTAAGGTTCTGGGGTTAAACTGGGGGGGGGGGGGGGGGGGGGGGGGGAGGGAGGCGGTCTCCCATGGTCAGTGATGCACTGTTGTTGCACCCTCAGCTGCACTAGGGCTCCCGGTTGCAGAGTGTTGAGGCCCAATGTTATCCAACAGTGGATAGGGGGCCTCCGGTTGGTGGCTGCTGGCAAGCAGGCTACTGGGTTGTGGGAGCAAAGTTCCTAGGGTTAAGGTCAGGGCAAATGTGGAAGCAAAGAAGCACAAAAGGTGCACCCTCAGCGGCACTGGGGCGGATGGGTGCAGAGTGCGGTTTTGACGTCGGGCGCCCTATTGTTTTCTATGGAGAACCTCCGGTTTGCAAAAGCACTGCAGGCAGGGAGGCGAAGGACTTCTGGGTGCGACCACCTCTTGGAGAGGTAAGTTGGGAAGTTAAGGGTTGGTTAGGCACCATTGTTTTGGGCACACAAGGCCGTATGGTGTCTGGTGCAGGGGGTCCTTTTGGCGTTAGATCTTCTTACCAGCTCCTGGTCGTGGTTAGGGGGGCCTTCTGGATTTAGGCTGCAGGTGTCGGCTGGAGGCTTGAGGCAGATCAGGGGTCGCCAGGCTCACTGGGTGAGACCTCCTCGTAGTGTTTTTCCGATCGGACCAGGTACGTCGGGTGCAGAGTGGGCTATATTCGCGGTCTCTGGCTGGCACCAGAAGCTGCAGTTTGCATCTCACGTGAACACCGGATTTGTTCAGACTTTAGAAGTGAAGGCAGGCAGTTCTTCCGGGTTTCTTGAGATTGCTGGATGCAGGACACACCAGGATTTCCCAGAAGCAGGTTTGAGGGAGAGACAGGCCGTTAGGGCTGGGACCAAGTCAGTGGGCGTCGTCCTCTTGTTAGCTCTGCACGGCTCTTCAGTCCTTATCTTCTTTGTTGTTTCTTCTCAGGATCTTAGGAAGCAAGGTTCGGGGTGCCCCCTAAAAACTAATTTAGGGGAGTTATAGGTAGGTAAGGGCAGGGACCAATAGGTCCCTTCACTGGGGTGGATACACCCCCCTATTTTGCCACTCTCCAGTGGGAGGGGGGCAGGAGCCTGTTCCTGGTTGTCTGGGTCCCCCCATCCTCAAGATGCCGGGGATTCGAGGTTGTGCTTCACCTCGCCTCCCCCACCTGAGGAGTGCAGTTGGCAGGGGTGGGCACACCCCTCTTCCTCACTTGTTTTTCCAACTGGTTCTCCCACCCAAAGTGGGGGTAGAACCAGTGGGGACCTGTTGCTGAAACCAGCAAATGGTCTGGAGAGGCTCACAGAGGCGGAAACCCACTGTTCGAGGCATATGAGCTGCAGATTCTACACTTTGCATTAGATCGCCACCTGGTGTTGGGCTCGGATGATTGCATGTTGTTGTTGTCTTGGAAGAAGTCTTTCTAGTCACGAGATAGGTGACTCCTCCCTTGGACGATAGTGCGCATGGGCATCGACTCCATCCTTAGATTGTTTTTTTCCGCCACTGGGTTCGGATGAAACTTTTCCGCTCCGGTTCGGAATCTATGTTAGAGGCATATGAGCTGCAGATCCTACACTTAGCAATAGATCGCCACCTGGTGTTGGGCTCAGATGATCGCAGGTTGTTGTCTCAGCTCCAGAACCGGTGAACATCTGTGAAGGTCCATGCGTCCCAGAAGAAGATTCCTATGATCTCCAGATCGTATCCGAAGCAGATGACTTTGATGACTCCATACCTTCGGGTCAACGAGTGAGTACCTCTGCCCCTACCCCAGCCCCAACACCTAAACCAAAGGCTAAGGTCAAAACTCCACCTTCGGGGCCCAGTCGACACAAAACATTGCTTTGAAAGCCCCGCCATCGAGCCCAGCTCCGAAGAAAATACTAAAGCCTTCCGGTACCTCCATACCAAGCAAACCGCACGTGCCGATACTACCAGCTCCCTCGGCACCGAAACCGAAAGAATTCCCGGTTCCGAAAAACACTCCGAAACCGTCGACTTCTGAAGACCAGACGGCACCAAAACCACTGAAGCCTGTTTCCGATGCTTCCAAGCCGATCAAAACAGCTTGCAGCCCGAAATCTTTGGTGCCGAAACCTACAAAGCCCGCTTTCGATGTTTTCAAGCCCTCGAACCAGGCCTCGACTCCGAAAACAATACCTTTGGTGCCAAAAACTACGCCAAAGGACTATACAACTCCTAAGGCTAAAGACAAACAGAAACCATGCCCAGCGCCGAAGAAATCGGCACCGAAAGCGATTTCTCAAGAAGAGCTTTTTCTACCTGATCCTTTGCAAAAAAGAATATACATAGATCCAACAACAGTACATGTTTCCACTATGCCACATAGAAAGAGGAAGATAGATACAGAACCTTCAACTCCAGTGCCTGTCAAGAGAAGGACTCTGCCACATCACCTATGCACCCTTTTTCTCCTGTACCTCCTCTTTCACCTTCTATTCCTTTTAGCATTTCACCTCAAACTTCACCTGCTCATTCACCACAAAAGTTTACACCTCAATCTTCACCTCCACAGACACCTCCTCAGAATGAAGATGAGTAGAACATAGGGGATGGGGGAGACCCAGATGAGCCCTTTCCATACCCTAGTGATGTACCAGACTGGGAATAGCCAACTCACAAGATGTACTAGATATCCCTGACCCACACACATATCCATCCAAACCATCTCCTCCTGAAGATAATATTGGGTTTGGACATCTAATTATTAGGGCTGCCATCTATCATAATGTAACAATGCACTCAGATGAGGCAGAGGAAGGTTTTTTGTTGGACACTTTTGAACACTTACAAAAAACTGTTCAAATATTACCCATGATTAAAGGGGTCATTAAGCATGCCTCAGAAGTGTTTAAAGATCCTGTACAAGCTAAGATCATAAACCCAAGAATAGAAAAAAAGTACAGGTCTGCTCCGGGGCATCCTGCTTACATTAAAGGACAGCTACCTTTAGATTCCATGGTCGTTTCAAATGCTAGAAAAAGAGCAAATTCACAGACGTCAGGTGAGGCACCACCTCCTAATAAGGAATCAAAAATAATAGATGCTTCAGACAAGAGGATAGCTGCACAAGCTAGCAATATATGGCGTATAGCTAACACACAAGCCCTCCTCTCAAGATACGACAGGGCTCAATATGACCAGTTAGAAACCCTTTTACAACATCTACCTGGCCAATATAAGGCACAGGCAAATGACCTTATACAAGAGGGTAAGCTTATTTCAAATGCCTCAATCAAGTGTGCTCTTGATGTAGCAGACACTGCATCTATAGCAGTAAGTGCTAGTGTCCTCCTAGAAGACATGCATGACTACGCATTTCAGGGTTTAAGCAAGAGGTGCAAACAACCATCTTAAATCAACCATTCAACCAACAACAATTGTTTGGTCCAGAGGTAGACATAGCACTTGAGAAAATTAAAAAAGACACTGATACTGCAAAATCTATGGGAGCTCTGCAGTCCACTCAACCAAGAGGCTCCTTTCGTCGCTCCTCCAAACAAACTGGAGCAGACAACTCAACTTCCTTTAAAAGCAAAACGCAAATATCCTTCAATAGAGGATATTTTAGAGGAGGCTACAGAGGTAATAACAATAAGGGAAAAGGTCGAGGTAATAACAACAATCGATCATCTTCCATCACTAAACAGTGACTTCCTTCAGCTTCCCCAACAGCATACCACTCCTGTAGGGGGGAGATTAACACCGTTCCTACCTGTCTGGAATTCCATCTCAACAGGCAAGTGGCTAAAACGGATTATCCAGTATAGTTACTGCCTAGAGCTTACAGCTACCCCTCCAAATATACCACCCAGACAGCGTCCAATGTCCACAGAACATCTAACACTGCTCCAGCAAGAAGTTCTCTCATTGCTGCAAAAAGATGCAATAGAGTTAGTTCCATTGCAACATCCAGGAACAGGGGTATACTCACTCTACTGCCTAATACCCAAAAAGGATGGGACACTAAGGCCAATTCTAGACTTAACCCTCTCAATCTGTATATACAATCAGATCATTTTCACATGATCACTTTACAACAAGTACTCCCATTGTTGCAACAAGGCGATTTCCTCACTACACTAGACCTCAAAGATGCCTACTTTCACATTCCCATACATCCTTCTCACAGGAAGTATCTCTTGTTTGTGTTCGGACAACACTACCAATTCAAAGTCCTTCCATTTGGGATCACAACTGCACCACGAGTGTTCACAAAGTGCCTAGCAGTAGTAGCAGCACATCTCAGAAGACAACATATCTATATCTTCCCATACTTAGATGATTGGCCCATAAAAGCCAAGTCATTCAACCAGTGTGTTCAACACACATCTCAAACAATTCAGACACTGCACAACTTTGGGTTTACAATAAACCACACCAAGTCACATCTACAGCCCTCTCATGTACATCAATACCTAGGGGCTACCATAAGCACCAATACAGCTCTAGCTTATCCCAGTCCAGCCAGGATACAAAACCAACACACTCTCCCAGCCAGAGTGTTCATGCAATTAATAGGCAGGGTGGCATCCTGCATTTTTATTGTACCATATGCAAGACTGCAAATGCGCCCATTGCAGGAATGTCTAGCACATCAGTGGAATAGGGCACAAGGACAACTGACAGACCTGGTGTTGGTGGACACCAAAAACTTGTTTAAAGGGCGGCCGTTCCTCGAGCCTGTTCCACAGATAGTACTGACTATGGATGCATCCCTAACAGGAAGGGGAGCACATCTGCTCCACCACACAACTCAGGGAAGATGGACTGCTCAACAGAAGGTGCTTCACATCAATCACCTAGAGTTGCTCGCAATTTTCCTAGCACTAAAGTACTTCCAAGTGACAATACGGAACAAAGCTGTCTTAATCCGAACAGACAACATGGCAGCCATGTACTACATACAAAAACAAGGAGGCACACATTCCCTGCAGCTGTCCCAGCTCGCACAAAACATTTGGAGATGGGCCATTCCACAAAACATTTACCTGCTTGCAGAACACCTTCCAGGAGTTCACAATCAGATAGCCGATCTGTTAAGTCGACAGACACAACCGATTCACGAATAGGAATTACATCTGCAAGTTCTTCAACCATTCTTTACAAGTGGGGTCATCCAGACATAGACCTGTTTGCTACACACGAAAACGCAAAATGCCCAACCTTCGCCGCCAGGTTTCCACACCCGCTGTCCAAGGGCAAAGCGATATGGATGAACTGGTCAGGCAGATTTGCATACGCTTTTCGCCAATCCCACTAATACCACTATTAGTACGCAAGCTCGGACAACAGTGGCTCAAACTGATCCTGGTAGCGCCCACATGGGCACGCCAACCGTGGTTCACCAAACTGCTGGAACTCTCTCTAGTTCCACACCAAAACTGTCTGATACCATCCATGCTAACGCAGAACCATGGAGACATCAGGCATCGATATCTAGGTCAACTGAATCTGGCGATCTGGCTCCTGAAGTCTTAGAGTTTGGTTACCTTAACCTGCCACCGGACTGTATGAATATCATTAAAGAAGCCAGAAGACCTATTACTAGAGCTTGCTATGCTGCTAAATGGAAACTATTTGCCATTTACTGCACTAAGAATCAAGTTGATCCTTTAGATGCTTCCATCCAAAATATTATCTGTTACCTTCTCCATTTACAAAGATGTAATCTGGCATATTCATCCAGTGTGGAATCTTAACATTGTTCTTACCAGGCTCATAGGGCCCCCTTTTGAACCTTTACATAAATGTGAACTACAATTTCTCACATGGAAAACAGCTTTCCTCGTCGCTATTACCTCTCTTAGAAGAGTTAGTGAAATTCAAGCTTTCACTTTACAGGAACCATTTTTACAATTACACTGTAGCATAGTGGTTCTAAGGACTAATCCTACATTCCTTCTTAAAGTAATTACTTATTTTCATCTAAACCAATCTGTAGAGTTACCAGTGTTTTTTCAAAAAACAGACTCTGAGGCAGAGAGCTCTACACACACTAGATGTCAAAAGAGCTCTTCTCTATTACATTCCTTTCGCAAAACAAAGCAACTATTTGTAGCTTTCTCTCCACCACATAAAGGCAACCCCATTTCTAAATCCGGAATTGCACGGTGGATTGTTAAATGTATACAAATATGCTATCACAAGGCAAAACGCATATTAACAGTTCCTCCTAGAGCGCACTCCACACGCAAACTAGGAGCCTCCATGGCTTTCTTAGAGAACATTCCCTTAGAAGACATCTGCAAGGCAGCAACATGGTCTACAACACACACCTTCGCTAAACACTATTGTGTTGATGTGCAAGCTAAGCAGCAAGCTGCAATAGGCCAAGCTGTCTTCAAAACTCTCTTTCAAACTACTGTAACTGATAGAGGTGACCACCGCTAGGGGAGGTACTGCTGCACAATCGATGCAAAGTGTAGAATATGCAGCTCATATGCCTCGAACGGAAAATACTACTTACCAGTATGCATCTGTTCTTGGCATGTAGAGCTGCAGATTTCTACCCACCCTCCCGCCTTCCCGGGACCTGTATCTGTTCGAGTTTTATCTTAGATATACACGCATGTACATCCCTTCTTTGTTTCTACTAACTCCATCATTTCCCATCATGGCGGAAAACAATCTAAGGATGGAGTCGACGCCCATGCGCACTATCGTCCAAGGGAGGAGTCGCCTATCTGGTAACTACAAAGACTTCTTCAAAGACGATAACAACATGCAATCATCCAGGCCCAACACCAGGTGGCGATCTAATGCAAAGTGTAGAAATCTGCAGCTCTACATGCCAAGAACAGATGCATACTGGTAAGTAGCATTTTCCTTCCTATAGTGGTCTCTTAGGGTGGCACAATTTGTGCTGCTGCCCTTAGGGACCATCTTTAATACCTCAGGCCCTAGGTACTAGGGGTACCATTTACTATGGACTTACAGAGGGTGGTAAAGTTTTGCCAATTGGTAAAACAATTGAACCTTTTTAGGTAAAGAACACTGGTACTGGGGACCTGGTTAGCAGGAATCCAGTACACTTCTCTCAATGTTGCATCAATTACAAGCCAAAAAGTGTATGAGGGGGTGCTGCAGCAAAATCACAGTTTCCTACATGTGCTTTGGTACCTCGGTTATAAGTTAAATACAAAATAAATTGGGCAATAAATACTGTTTAAGCTGCCAGTACAGATTATTAAGTCTGATTCCTACAACCAAGGCGGAGGAATGGGTGTATAACTAGTTGAGTGTTTTTCAGCTACAAATTCAAATGATGTGAACGTTTACAAAGTTCTGTGAAATGGCATCGGCTCACCAATGCAGTGACAATTGTTTCCCCTTTATCCATCAGTTTCAATAATCTTGTTTACCAACCACAATGTTGGTGTTTGTGAAGCTTCACTCCCTAAATACAAAGTTGGTTGTTTCATTGTGATGCAGTTTTTTCTATACTTAAGTAATAGCTTTTTTTAAAAGAGTAAGTGAAATATTTTCTCTGACATAATATTAAAAATCTACATTTTGTGATACCATTCGCATTCTAAAATTGCCTCATGTTGGAAGTTGTTGCTGATGTCTACTGAGATGAGCCCTTAAACACATTTTGCCTCTGTGTTAATGCTGGTAATGGCATATATATTTTTTAACAATAAATGTTTTTAATTCTTTACAGATAAAGGCAAAAAATTATGACAAAGTTGAAAAGGTGAGTGGCTGGTTTGGTATTTTGGAATAGTTGTCTGGGTCAGAGTGCTTTCTGTGCTATAGCATTTTATAACATTGTAAAAGTATTATCAGACCTGCATTCACAATTTTGCTTGTGAAAAGGAGATTATGATCAAGCACAAAAACAGTGCCCCTAGAGTTCAGACAAACTACAGAGCTTTGATCCATAATGTTATGAACTCTATGCAAAATTGCAAAGTTAGCGGCATTACAATCTCAATTATTTATAAAGGCAACTCCTCTTCGACCTTATCTATCACATATACATATTTCGTCAGCAAAAAATTAACCCATTGTCCACCCAATAAATGCTCTGAATTTCTTGCACTATTTTCTTTCTGAATAATTTTCTTTTCTAAAGAGAAAGGTTAAACTCTGTTTCCTGTAAAGTGCTTCCCATGTCGCAAACACTGGGATCCTGTGACATATATTGTAGAGAAAAAATACTTTGCAATAAATGTCACTCTTGTTTTAAGTCTAACATTGTTTTGTTAGCTGGAGGCTTAAATATTGATTATGACCCTCAACCAAGCTCTAGAAGGCACAGTAAATGAATACTCCTAGCAGGGGATATGTTCTGTATTCAGATTTGTTCCGTCATTAGCTCACCACGGATAATCAGCCATAACATGTACAACTACTTTAGTGTGTGTCCACAGTATTGGAGGCCTACACTGCCTATCTCTTATTGTTGACTGCTGATTCCAGAAAAGGTAGGTACGGTTTGGGATTCCCAGTGATATTTGGCACCATATACTATGGCATGCTTCTGAGAATCCTAAAAGATAATGGGGGATGAAGGAGGATGCCTCTGGAATGTATCTATTCCTCTGCTTCTTTCTTAACAAATAGATCTCAACAAAAAGTTTTGCAGCGTGAATCTTTTTCTGGATTCACATGCTGTGCATAATTCCGTGTTGGGTCCGGAATAGTCTTTTTTTTTGTTGTTTTTTTTTAGTTTTGGTCGCTTTTCGGCCACCATTTGGTTTCAGGTAAGTCCCCCATATGACGTCGGACGGCATCCTGGAGGTTGTAAGGATTGACGCAGTATGTTAGGCATAGGGGCACCCCGAGCCTTGCTGGAGCTACGTCACGCTTGCGACTCCAGCAATGCGTCACCTTTACGGCAGCAGATGCATCACGCATCTGTCTACTCTTGCCCCATGGTGTGCCGCATTGTAAATTCAGCACATCCATGGTGGCACAAGAGGTGTCTGCCGTGACGCACAATAGCTGGTGCATCTCTGCTGATATGCAGGGCTGGGCCAGTTATTGTAAATCTGTTCCGATGGATTTAGGCCCAGATCTCTGTACTGGGGTGAATGTATGACATTGTTCTGCATTCTGTCCATCAATTGTTTTTTTTGCATTTGCAAAGAATACAAGAGCAGGGTTCTGAGCTGCCTTTGTGAGAAAAGGATGTGGGGTTTCTTTGGATACATTCCTCTTAACGGCAAAATACAACTTAAGCTTTGTGAGACGAATGTTTCTCCATTTCAGAAACGAATTTCTCAATGAGTTTTATTTGCTCGTGCTATTTAATGACTGTTAGACCTGTCAGCCCTTTGGGTGGTCCCTCCTTTTATTTATTTATTTTTGTCCCCTTTCCTGCCCCTCAATCCTTTCATTTTTAATGTCTACTGGAATTTTTACGTGTTGACCTGGGGATTAGGTGCTCCTTGACCCCATGGTTCCTCACTGGCCCAGAATTCCCTCCTTTTCTGAGGGTCAGCTTAGTTACCTAAAATGGTGGCCAGCAACTGCCATAACGGTCACTTAAGAAAAGGGGCCCATAGGTTAACATAGAGATGCTCTAGAACCTTCTAGCTGGTTCTGGTAGACTGAGGCCAGCCTATAAAAAGGCCAGGTTAGGGCAGCCATTTTAGAACGATCTTTGAGGGCTAGCTGGAGTGCAGGCTAGGACATCAGGGAGGTGGAACACTGAGAGGATTGACTTCACCCTAGGGGATGCCCTCTCTCTCTTCTGTAATGGCCCCTGGCCTTAGATCTGACCCTGCTTAGGTACTCTATACCAGAAAACTGCCCAGTTATCCCCAGAGTAGAGGAATTGACCCTTCCACTGACCCATAATTGGTGACTGCCGGGGCTAGTGTTGAGCCAATAGCACTGCCCTTCTCCAACCCCCAGTAGGAAGTGCAGTTTAACATCTCTGTGAGACCCCCGTAAGTAAGGAACGGCAAGCCACTGTCCCCCTCTCTTTACCCCCCTGTCGCCACCACAAGAACTTCATCTGCTAAAGGCTGTCTCCTCACTTGTGCTGCAGAGCATTGTCCAGCAGCTGCTTTGCCCGCATCCAGAGACGTGGTTTCCTGGGTTCTGGTGAGCAGTGGGGACTTCCCCCTAATCTGTGGTGTCGGGCTCGAGAGAAAGTCCTGGCGTGGTGGCACCGTCGGAGCCGCTGCTGAGCGTGTAGTGGCAGGCAGCGACTGACTTCCGCGCAGGCCCAGAAGCGAGGTGGTTCAGGGAAGTGCCACAGAGAGCGAGCAGCCCGAGGAGAATTGCCTGTTGCGTGAGGCGGCAGCGTCTGTTTCCCGCGCAGGCCCAGAAGCACGGTTCTTCAAGGAAGCGTCCCAGAGAGTAAGCAGCCTGTGTGGATTCGCCTGATAGTGGCGCGGCAGTGTCTGGCTCCCGCGCAGGTCCTGTGGGTGAGTCAGCCCGGCCGGAAGAGGAAGCAAACAGCTGTAGAGGAGTGGCTGTAGGCGCAGTGGCGTCTCCGGGTGCTTATGTCGGACGGGGCTGAACAGACATCAGCAATCCAATAAGTAAGCCGGGCATTGGTAGCTGGTGGGGGTGCTTGGGAATTGGGAATTGACACCACGGGTGTTGGTGGCTGGCCTTTCTAAATAAGCCTCAGAAGAACTTTTGAACTTACCAAGGGAGCTCTCTTAACAAAGGCAGTAAAATCTACAAGAGAGGAATTTTGATTTGAAACTAACGATGGTTGGACAGAGAGGAGAAACAGGGGCTAATGTTTAATGAAATCCCAAATTCATCATGAACCTAACTGAAATATTTATCTGCTTTATTTGATCTTAGAAAAACAAAACAGGCAGTGCTGGGCAAGCACTTAACTTAACTTTATTGGATGAAATAACTAGACTGCACAATTATCAGTTTTCGCTAACTAAATGAAATGTGACATGTGATCTTTTTCTTGTGAATATCAACCTAAGTAACCAGAAATCTGCTTGATGTACAACCTCATGTGTTAATTTTACAAAGCAAGAAAACTTAAAGAACTTTTATAAAACGAATCGTATTTTTCTAAAACTGGTGTGGTGTTATTTTTGAATGGATGGACGCTGAATTACCGGAGGGTGTGACGCAAGCTTAACATTGTTGCCTCTAGGTTAGACCTTCCTACTCTGTGTCAGGCTACCCCATGTGGTCTGGTGACCCCAGGTCCAACACACATCTCCCTAAAGAACATCAAAAAAGGGCAGATCAGCTCATACAGGAAGGGAAGATAATAACTAACACTTCCATTAAATGTGCTTTAGAAGCAGCAGATACTGCAGCAAGATCCATCAACACCAGTATCATGTTAAGAAGACATGCATGGCTCAGAGTCTCAGGGTTCAAACAAGAAGTACAAACATCCTTACTGAACCAGCCTTTTGATGAAAAAACACTTTTTGGCTCACGTACAGACGAGACGTTAGAAAAAATGAAAAAAGACACAAACGGCTAAATCAATGGGAGCATTGCAACAGCCAAGTCAAAGGGGTTCCTTTCGTAGGTCCACCTATAGAGGCGGGTCAAAGAATACAGCTACAAGCCAGCAATCTACCTCTTTTACACCAACATCACCCAGAGGTAATTCAAGAGGCAGTTACAGAGGTAACAACAACAAGGGTAGAGGTCGCAGAAATAACAACAACCGCAACTCCCCGACCCCAAAACAGTGACTTCATACAACTCCCCCCAGACCATATAACACCGGTCGGGGGACGTCTATCACAGTTCCTACCTGTCTGGGAAAACCTCACATCAGACAGGTGGGTGAGACAAATTATCCAACATGGTTATTGCCTAGAACTCACAGCTACCCCACCAAACATACCCCCCAAACAGCGTCCAATGAGTCAAGATCATCTAACATTGTTAAAACAGGAAGTACCATCACTGCTACAAAAGCATGCTATAGAGAAGGTTCCACAACATCAACAAGGAACAGGAGTATACTCTCTATACTTCCTAATTCCCAAAAAAGACGGGTCTCTAAGGCCAATATTAGATCTCAGACCTCTCAATGCATACATAAATTCGGAACATTTCCACATGGTCACGCTCCAACAACTACTTCCTTTACTGAAGAAAGGGGACGTTCTTTCTACACTGGATCTAAAAGACGCGTACTTTCACATCCCAATTCACAAAGCCCACAGGAAATACCTCAGGTTTGTTGTGGAAGGACAACATTATCAGTTCAAAGTCCTTCCGTTTGGAGTCACAACAGCACCAAGGGTATTCACAAAATGCCTAGCAGTGGTTGCAGCACACCTAACAAGACAACAAATACAGGTCTTCCCTTACTTGGACGATTGGCTAATAAAAGCCAAATCACAAGAAGAATGTCTTCAAAACACACATAAGACCATTCAGTTGCTGCACCAACTAGGGTTTACGGTGAACTACACAAAATCTCACCTGCAACCAAACAAAATTCAACAATATCTAGTGGCTACTATAGACAGAGAAAGAGCCAAAGTATACCCCAATCCAATCAGGATACAAACAATGCTCACGTTGATCCAAAGATTTCAACCGCAACACTCACTAACAGCCCGAGTGTTTATGCAGTTATTAGGGAGGATGTCCTCTTGCATACTGCTAATACCATATGCCAGACTACAAATGCGTCCGCTCCAGGAATGTCTAGGAGCACAGTGGAATCCGGCTTAAGGTCAGATTACAGATCTGGTGTTGGTAGACGACCGCACGCATCGCTCGCATTGCTCTCTGAAGTGGTGGAACACAACACACATTTCCAAGGGACGGTCGTTCCTAGAACCGATTCCACAAGTGATACTAACAGCGGATGCATCGCTCGCCGGATGGGGAGCGCATATGGACAAATATACAGTGCAGGGAAGATGGAGTGTGCAGCAAAAAAGACTGCACATCAATTATCTAGAACTACTAGCAGTGTTTCTAGCATTAAAAGCTTTTCAAATGCAGATTCTCAACAAAGCAGTCCTGATCAGAACAGACAACATGACAGCGATGTATTGTATTCAAAAATAGGGGGGGCACTCTCTCCAACTATCCAGACTAGCGCAGGACATTTGGAGATAGGCCATTCCTCAAAAGATCTATCTGTTAGCCGAACACCTACCAGGAGTTCAAAATCAGATAGCAGACATCTTAAGCAGAGAGTCAGAACAAATACACGAATGGGAACTGCACGACCAAATACTGCAGCCATTCTTCCAAAGATGGGGACAACCAGAGATAGATCTATTTGCCACTCATCAGAACGCAAAATGCCAAAACTTCGCATCCAGGTACCCACACCACCTGTCGCAGGGCAATGCGTTATGGATAAATTGGTCCAACAAATTTGCGTACGCTTTTCCCCCTCTCCCACTAATTCCATTAGTGGTTCGAAAACTGCAACAACATTCAATGACAATGATACTAGTAGCACCCACGTGGGCACTTCAGCCGTGGTTCACCACGCTACTTCAACTCTCACAGGTACCACATCAAAAGTTAGAAATATTACCCATGCACCTTACACAGAACCATGGAGAAATAATGCACCCAGATCCCAAACAATTGAACCTAGCGATCTGGCTCTTGAGGTCATAGAATTTGGATACTTAAATTTACCTCCAAACTGTATGGAAATCATTTAGCAAGCAAGACGTCCTACCGCCAGAGCATGCTATGCAGCAAAGTGGAAAAGGTTTGCTGTATACTGTAACAGTAACAACATCAACCCACTGGACGCATCCACTAAAGAGATTATTTGCTATTTACTACACTTACAGCAATGTAACCTTGCTTACACATCTATTAGCTTTCCCCTTCACACCGCGCTGTTTGCGGTTCCAGCGCCCCTCCAAAGGCTCTAAATCCTTCGTGGGAACCCAGCACTACAGGACCTCGCCGGACCCGCTTCGCGGGTCCCGCAGCGCCCCCTGACATAGGCGATAGCAGTCCAGACCAGTAGGGGCACTTTGCTGGCAACCGACAGGGCTGCGAGCATCAGCAGGGACTCCAAGGACCAGGAGTCCCTGCGCGCCCTTGGGACCAGCTGGGCTGCTCTCCCTGCCGGCCCCGCCCGCCCGCTCCTGATCTTAAACCGGCAACACCTGGGACTCAGTGCTTTCCCCTTCACACCGCGCTGTTTGCGGTTCCAGCGCCCCTCCAAAGGCTCTAAATCCTTTGTGGGAACCCAGCACTACAGGACCTCGCCGGACCCGCTTCGCGGGTCCCGCAGTGCCCCCTGACATAGGCGATAGCAGTCCAGACCAGTAGGGGCACTTTGCTGGCAACCGGCAGGGCTGCGAGCATCAGCAGGGACTCCAAGGACCAGGAGTCCCTGCGCGCCCTTGGGACCAGCTGGGCTGCTCTCCCTGCCGGCCCGCCCACCCGCTCGACTTCCTTCCAGCGATTTATTTACAGAAGGCGTAGACCCCGCTGCGCGGGAGCGCGCGGGAGGGCGCCGGGAGAAGCCCGGGACAAGGGCGGGCCCTCTGTGGCCCTCCGAGGCCTGTGGAGGCCGGGACGGGCCACCCCGCTTGGTTCCATCACAGAGGGAGGTATTGTGCCTAAACATTTCGTTGTTTTGCCTGACATTCCTTAAACTATTACAAACACGATGTCCATATGGGAGGATCTCAACGCCCTGTGCGGTACTAAGTACGCCCCTGATCTTATAACCTCCCCAACTGTGGACTCTTTTTGTCTTAATGCTAATGGCCTCACTGACAAAGCTCATAGCCAAGTAAATGCCGCGCCCCTGGGTTCCTACAATAGATGGAAGCATGACATCGAAACTAATTTTGGGAACATTACAAGTATACCATCACTTGCTAATCCAATAGCATTTATCGAGGACCCGGCCGCGGACATACCAGAGGACCCTCTTTTTTCTCCCAACACGACTTTATTGGCCAAAATTGAGCAATTGCTGGTTGCTACTATCTCTCCCTTGGTCACTAAAATAAATGATTTAGGGGAAAGGCTGACCAATATTGAGTCAGTAATAAGAAAGCTCCCGCTTCCAGCTACCATTATGGCCACATGCGTCTGTCCTAACCCTACCACCGCCCCCGAAACGTATAAATCTGGCAATGGGGCCATCCAAATACAGCCATTACGCAAACCTATTCATATAGGCCCCAAAGTATCTGTCAAACCTGCACCAAAAACCCATACTGTGGCTAGATCCGCACTGGCAAGAATGCCACATATCAACCTGCTCCCTGAGGCCGCCCCGTATGTCTGTCCTCTCCGGGGTCCCTGCCCTCACTCAGGGAACACGCGAATCCCAGCAGGATTTGTTAAATAAGGCCACCTATTGGCTAAATAAGAATAGACCGTTGCCGCCGGGGCTAGACGGGGGTATCTTGAGTGTCAGGAGGGTGGGATGGTTAGGGACGCTGCCCAAATGCATTGCTGGGGATTTGGTACTTATTAAATTTAAAAACACCAATGTTGCCCCCTTTTTACGAGTTTGTACCCCCAATGAAAGTGAAAAACAAGGCACAATTCGCATTTGGGATTTATATGATTTTTACCCGAGCTCCCCTCACATTACATAGGACAAACTCTTAAGTTTCTTAATGGTAACTGAATTTTGCACAATAATTGTTGAATGATGGCTTTTTATTGTGTTTATGAAATGAAATGTCCATGGTTTTTGTATTTTTTGTTAGTATTTCTGTATTGTTGATGCTTTTATGATTTTTAATTCAAAAATCGAATAAAGCTTATTACTACTACTACTATTAGAGTACATCTTGCAGCTATAGCAGCGTACCTACAAAACAGGCAACACCTATCCCTGCTTAAAGTGCCAGCAATAAAAGCTTTCATGGAAGGCCTCAAAAGAGTCATTCCACCAAGACTACCGCCTTCCCCAGTATGGAATCTCAACATAGTACTTACCAGACAAATGGGACCACCTTTCGAACCTATGCATAGGTGTGAAATACAATTCCTTACATGGAAGGTAGCTTTTCTGATAGCCATTACTTCACTCAGAAGAGTAAGTGAAATACAGGCATTTACAATACAAGAACCATTCCTACAGTTACACCAAAATAAAGTGGTTCTTAGAACAAACCCAAAATTCTTGCCTAAAGTAATTTCAGCATTCCACATCAATCAACCAGTGGAACTACCAGTCTTCTTTCCAAAACCACAGACGGTAGCAGAAAGGGCCCTACATACATTAGATGTCCGAAGGGCAATATTGTACTACATAGAAAGAACACAAACTTTCAGGAAAACCAAACAACTATTTGTAGCGTTTTCTCCAACACATAAGGGCAATCCTATCTCTAAAGCAGGCATTGCCAGGTGGATTGTAAAATGTATACAAATATGTTACATAAAAGCAAAAAGGACATTGACTGTTCCTCCTAGAGCTCACTCTAACACGTAAACTAGGGGCATCTATGGCATTCTTAGGAAACATTCCTCTAGATGACATATGCAAAGAGCAACCTGGGTTACAGCGCATACCTTCACAAAACACTACTGTGTAGATGTGCAGGCGACACAACAGGCTAGAGTGGGCCAAGCTGTACTAAAAACTTTATTTCAAACTGTTGCAACAGACACTGGTGACCACCGCTAGGGAGGTAACTGCTGTATAGTCTATTCATAAATGTACCATCTGCAGCCCATATGCCTCGAACGGAATATGCTATTTACCAGTATGCATCTGTTCTTGGCATAGAGGGCTGCAGAGTGGTACATGCCCTCCCAGCCTCCCCGGAAACCTGTGTCTGTTCCAACACTATCTTATTTAGATACACTTACATGGGCATTTCTCTCTGTATTCTATCATACTACTCCATCTAACCCTACTATGGCAAAACAATCTAAGGATGGAGCCGATGCCCATACGCACTAGCAGCCAAAGGAGGAGTCATCCGTCTCGTGACGACAAAAGACTTCTCCAAGAGAAAAACAAGTGCAATCATCCGAGCCCAACACCAGATGGCGATCTATTCATAAATGTACCACTCTGCAGCCCTCTATGCCAAGAACAGATGCATACTGGTAAGTTGCATATTCCTTATACCCCTACCTGGACGATTGGCTAATAAGGGGACGCACAAAACAAATATGCCAGAATCACGTTCAGAAGACATTCCAAACACTTCAAAGTCTAGGTTTCTAAATAAACCACAAAAAATCAACGAACCCAGAAAAGGAAAAAACCCTTTCAAGTGGCAAGACTGAATACAAATAATGCAAAAGCTTATCCCACACAGAACAGGATCGAGCTATCTACAAGGAAACAGCCCTCTACCAGAAGGGACAGTCTCTGACAGTGAGGAAGGTAATGAAACTCATGGGCATGATGGCATCATGCATACCACTCATCCCTCGCGCTCACCTACAAATGCGACCATTCCAAGTCTGGATCACCAACAGCTGGTCACAAGCCACACTGGGAGTTGGGAAGATCAAGTGGTTGTTACACAAAGGATACAAGCAGAGACACAATGGTGGGCATCCAACAACATTGCACCGGGGAGACCTTTCAGGAATACAACTCCACCTGTGATGATCACCAAGGATGCATCCCTCAACGGTTGGGGAGCACATCTGGACCAGCTACAGATTCATGGACGATGGAGCAAAGAAGACTCCATAAAACACATCAATTTCTTAGAAATAAACTGTTCTTCTGGCACTCAAAGCCTTTCTAGAAACCGATTCAGGGGGAGACTATCCTAGTACAAACAGACAACACAACTACAATGTTCTACCTGAACAAACAGGGTGGAACGAATTCCTTTCCCCTGAGCAAACTTTTTTTTTTTTTAAAACCTTTATTGTAGCATTCAAAAAAATACAAGCATGGGCCTACAATCGCGGGGGCTGGCCGCTAGATAGATTAAAACCCCCAATATTACAGTACTACACAGCTCATCAGCCGACAACCCAGAGGTTCGGCAGCGATTTAGGACAAAACTGGTGTAAGAATGCACAACTAAGTTTCAGAGCGAGTCAGAGGTTTTGTTTTATATTATATGAGAGAGGATCAGGTGCCACACAATCAAACCAAATAATGCGGGGGACAGGGTAAGAAACAGGATAGACACATAATAACCACTGTGCGGAGAATCGACACCAAAGTATACAGATCGATGCAAATGAATACACAACATACATTCCGTGTTGCGCCAATTCTCAGAGCCTGCCCACCCGGAAATCGGATATCATAAAAGCATGAGCACTAGATACAAGCATACGATAAAAGTCCGAATGATTCGTAGCTATACTGATCCTTAAGAAAGAAAGAGAAGGAAAAGAAAGGCCTTAGAAAATAAAAAGGGCAAAATAAAAAAAACCCGTCCAGCCCCCACCCTGCACCCCTGCAGATGGCTACAGCCTAACCCCACTAGCAGCGTGCCTGTCGCCCCTAATAACTAAAACCCTAAAGAAAGGAAAAAGAATGGAGGAGGGAAGAGACATTTGGGCTCCCAGCCCCTTTAGACCCCCCGCCAGATACAGCCACCCCCTATCAATAAATGAACACTTGTGACAACATTATAGAAGAAAGTAGAGGGTACCGGAAAACACCGCCCAGCCTCTTGGAGCAAGCAGTTACAGGTCGAACGCTTGTGAAAGCCACTCCAACCCTTCCCTATCTAGTCAATCTTAACCTTGGCCCTTCCGAACAAGAACACGGACCCCTCCCATCGAGACCCAGAGACACACAAAGAGGTAATAAAGGAGAAAACAGTCATCAAAAATCAATCCATGGCAACTCGCAGGCAGTGGGTCCACGGGAACTTTAGACGCTGAAGAACTCTCCCTCCTGAATGAACAGTCCCAATGTATCCTGCACAGGAGTCGTAGAGTCACCAAGGAAGGAGAAGACGACCACAAAGTGAAAGGAAAGTCACAAACAGAAGTCTCCGGGAGGGGAACGCCCTTTGATCTCTCCAGAGCCGATAGTAACGGAAGGTTCGAGGATACCACATCATCCTCGGGAACACCGTCTCCCAGGGCGCCATCCGATGGTTCCAATGCATGTTTCCTCACGAGGCTCTCGCACGGAGTCAAAATGGCCACGGTTTTAATGGCTGCAGATTCCAGTTTCAACTGTAAGGCCGGGTCCGGGTCTACCAGGAGCATCTCAGATAGACGCGAGTCCAATTTGCTCAATAAGATATCCACCTGTGATTGAAACGCCCAAATTACCGCCAGTACTGACCTCAGCGATGGCTCATGCATTGTTCGATCCACGGTCTCATGCCCGATATCAATCCCAATCACCTCCCCGGGTGAATCCGGCATCCTCGGGGGGGGGGGGGGGGGGGACAAACAGGATCGCGAACGTGCAGATGCGGAGGGTGACCGGTCTTTGCTCGCAGCCACGGGCCACCCCGTTAAGGCCGCAGGCCCCGAACCACGAACCCCGGCGGCCCGATACCGGACCCGCGGCACGGGAACCCCCACTCACAGCCAGCAATAAGCAGAATCACTTCTCCATCGATAACGAGCAGTAGAGACGATCACCGCCAAATCCTGGCTGAAACAAAGCCTCCACTCCGGTTGACCGGACCCAGCCTGGTTCTTCTGGCCGATGTTGTTGCACTGCAGCCCGGCTGTGAAAGTACTCGAGGCCCCGGCTTCACCGCTGGAGCAGGCCGCAAACTTCAACACGACAGAATTTCATCCAACAAGCCAATAAAAGTTTCCAGATTTCACCATCGGAGTGCGGAACAGTTCATGCACACAGAGACCAAGAGTATAGTCAGGATAATGTACAGGATATCGTGGCGGTTTACGAAGGTCGGCGGAGCCGGGAGCCTAAGCAGCCATCTTGTTTGCTGACGTAGCTCCTCCCCCCTGAGCAAACTTGCGCAAGAAATCTGGCAATGGGCAATACCACAGCAGATCAATCTGCAAACAGTACATCTACCAGGAGTAGACAAAGTCACAGCAGGCAGGCTATGCAGACAAAACAGTTGCTCACACGAATGGGAGCTAAGGCAAGCAACAGTACAATACCTGTTCAACATCTAGGGAATGCCAGTGTTTGACCTCTTTGCAACAATACAGAACAAGAAATGCCAGTACTTTGCTTCCAGGTTACCACACCACCTGTAAAAGGGAAATGCGCTTTCACTCACTTGGTCTCAGACATTTGTCTATGACTTTCCACCAATTCCCCTGATACAAAGAGTACTACAAAAAGCAAACAAACCAGGAACAAATATGATTCTCATTGCCCCCCGTTGGCCAAGATAGACATTGTACTCAACGCTCCTAGAACTCTCCAACGGAGAGATAATCGGGATCACATCAGACCAGGACCTGATAACAATGCAACAGGCCCAAATCTTTCACCCAGAACCAGCGCCTGAATGCATAGAATTTTACACCTCAATTTGCCGTCCAGAACAATGGAGATTCTAAGGGAGGCAAGAAAACAGTCAACAATTAAATACTAAACAGCATAAAAACAGAAAAAAGAATCAGAAACTCCCTATAGTTCAAAGAAGACACATCCTTTTGATTTCAACTTTATCCCAAGTACTAGTGCTGAGTAAGCTGTCTAATGTGAATGTTCAATAAGGTAAAACGAGCATTGGAACCATTGCCAAGGTAATTTCAAAGAAAGAAAGCTGATCTTTTATTCTTTTCCATTGGGTCCAAAATGTGTGCAGTGTGGCATACATGATTGACGTGCTGCATTTGTATATATTCAGATTTGATGTTCTTTTTAACAGAAGGGCTGCACATAGTAACACATTTCTACCCAAGGAGCCAGTGGTACAACATTTAGTGATCAGATATGAAATGGTGCTTGCGACTGGAATCGAAAGAAAGGTCTGCTTCTTGTCAGACAGGCCATGTAACAAATGCAGTTGCATCTGTTTCAGCAGTTGCAGTAGATGCATAAATATTGATAGTGGTATTGGAAAAAAGGCAATGCACAGTTGAGCCTATTGTTACTTTTAGGTCTTAGACCTCAACATTAAGCAGTCAACAGAGTTAAAAAAAAAAATGCTATTCCAGCTTTCTGATCATTGTTTGATCAAATGTATCCTCACAGACCCCCCCCCCCCCCATTTCCTGCATCTAGAAGGCTCCTTGAAAAAAGAGACAGAGTTTGGGGTATCTTCTTTGCTGATGAATTCCAAACACGACTTCATCTCCTGTAGCGCAGACCCGTGATCCAATAGGGGGGGCGGGGAGGGAGAGGTGCTATCTTGCATCTATGCAAAAGCTTCAACTCTGACAAATATGCACTCCAGGTCATATGGAAAGGATACTGCATTCCCTTCGGAAAGATTGTCAGACTGTAGATTTCCATTAGTGGTCCCAAGATGTCATTCTTGAATGCCATTCAGACTGTTGCAGATGAACGCAAAAAATCAGGGTGGGTCAGCTATTCAAAACTCTTCTTGTGAGCTAAATTCATCAGGAAATTTGCAGTCCTCCTAAACTACAAAAATTAAACAAGCATGTTTGCTGTCTTTTCAACACAGTTTCTCTGCAGACATTCATTTCTCTTGTGCTTCATGTCCAGTACATGGCACACCATTTATTTTCATATGCCGGTTCTCTACACACAACAGTGGTTTCTGTGAGAATATTTATATTTATATTTTTTGTACATGTTTTGTAGATTTCCACCACTACCAGTTTCCGTTTTTTAGGCCTTACTTGAGACGGCACATGCACTGTTGCGTGCAAGACATTTTGTTTCGTTACAGTAAGATTAGAGCTTGCTTACCACCAGGGAGGCCAGATCCACGATTGGTCGAAATATAATCCCTTGAACATGGAATCTGAGGACCACTCCGTGGCCCCTAGGGAAAGGGCTTTGGAGGCTATTGCTCCTCAGAGTCCGCAGGAAGTGTGAAATATCAGTGCTTGCCTCCTGGATGACCCATCTGGTCCATCTTGCTATGGTGGTAGAAGTAACTTGAAGGGTTTCCTGAGAGATATCAGTAATTGGTTCTCACCATAAGGGCGATGCTTGTCCTCCATACTCTTGTAAGCTTTCAGATGAAGCACAACTTGGGGTGCTTATCAAAGGCCGGATACAAGATCACCCTAGAACCCGACTTTGCACGACGGGAAATATGGAAGGTGACTCCTTGGGGAGTAAAAATACGTCATTGAGGTCCAGGGCCCTCACATCAGGCACTCTCCTGCAAGAGATCAAGCACAGAAGCATGGCTAGTTTTGCTGATAACTCCTTTCGGGACAGATATTTATTCGACTGCCAGGCCTCAAAAAGATTCAACACTCTGTTGACATTCCACAGGTTAGTGTATTTGGGTAGCTGAGGCAGCGACTGGCGAATATCTCATCGGCTTACAAACAAAGAGGTGTTCGCCCACCGTCTTCCGCTGAACTGGGATATGACCCGCCGAAATTGCGGATCTGTAAGAATTAATCGTACGGTATGCCAGACCTTCTGTGGCCAGGGAGGCCAGGAAATGCAAAACGTGGACAATTTTGCACCCCACGGTATCTTGATTCCTCCCAAGGCACCAAACCATCTGGACCCAGCCGATCCATAACGTTTGTTGGTGTCATATGCCCATGCTGCTGCTAGAATGTTTAGAGCGTCTCCTGATAAGCCCCGGAGTCTCCAGCGTTGCTGGAAATCTGCCAGGCTATGAGGGGATCCAATTCTGCAGGACCAGGGCATGTGGATCTCCCTGGGAATCCTGGAGAATCATCTGATCTTGGGGGTAGAAGGATTGGAACATCCCAAGAAAGTTCCAGAAGAACTGGAAACCATACTTATGTCCTCCAATAAGGTGTGATCAGCACCACACTCGCCTGCTGTCTGCCAACCTGAGCCGAGGGGCGCATTATCATGGCAAACGGAGGAAAGGTGTAATCTGCCTCCTTCGACCAATCCTGGAGAAAGGCATCCATAGCAGCCCCCAGGGGGTCCGGCTTCTATCTGAAGAAAGAACCTGGAAAGTTGATGGTCCACGCAAGAGGTGAAAATATCTGTCGAACCGGCCCCAAAGGGTGTGTAATCTCCGAAAACTCTGGGCTCCAACTGCCTGAGACTCCCGTCCGACCATACTCTGAAGTACCAGTCTGCGACCACATTCGACGTTCCGGGAAAATACTCTGCTGTCACAGAGACGTTGTGATTGAGTTGAAAGGTCCAGAACTCCTTGGCCATGTCCGCAAGCACCTCGGATTTTGTACCCCCCACCCCCTAGGTGGTTGATGCAGCGTACAGCAGAGACATCTTGATGAGGACAAAGCAGCTCACTTTGTCCTTCGTCCAGCGAAGAAACCCACCAACAACTCCAGGCAGTTGATGTGAAGCTGCTGCTCTTCTGCGGACCACTTTCCTTCTGTAAAGGACTCCCCGCAGCACGCTCCCCAGCCTGACTTTCTGGGGTCGGACTCTATAACCATGTCTGGAGCGGAGCAGAAGATGGCTCGCTTGTTCCAGGCCTCCATATGGTCCAAACACCATTACATCTCTAATCTCACCTCGTCTGTGAGAGGAACCTGCTCTGCATATTGCAGACTTTTCCGCATGTGGAAGGCCTTGAGCCATTCGAGGGCCCTGTAGTGGAGAGGGGGTCCGGAAAGATGGTCTGTTAGAGGAGTTACCTTCCTTAACACTCCTAAGTGTTCAGGGAATGGGCGTGCAAGAAAATCACTCTTAACCTCATGGCTGCTATGGAATGTCCAGCTCCAGTGCTGGACGTTCCATTGCGCAGGTGCAGTTCGAACGTTCAACTGCAGCACTACGAAGGTAGTGGTGCCGGTGAACGTGCGCAGCACTTAAGGGGTTAAGGCGTTTAGAGGTGCCTAGATCAACAGCTGACTCCGGCTTGCGTTTCGGGGGGTGAGTGAGATGGGGAAGATTGCCCTTTGAGGGGGGCCATCAGCATAGGAATACGCTATTTGCATACGGCATCTTTCAAAGTTGCCCATGGCCGCCGCGACTGCCTAGTGGATGGAGGCATCCACAGCCTCACAAAACTTGTCATCCAGGGGCAGGACATGCAGGGATTCTTCCTCAACATAATCCCCCTCCATGATAAAGCAAGCGTTAGCGCTATTGTCACTCTGCCCTGACTATTTATCCGACCCTATGGTTCTGAAGGTTTTGGCAGGCTAGAAGCCCTGAACTTCTGACGGTGAAGCCCGGGAATTAGGGGCTAAGAACCCTGGGGCCAGCACACCCACTGGTTAAGGGGTTAAAATTACACCTGGGCAGGGCCCCAATATGACAGCCGAAATAATGTATGGCAAGGTTTAAGATTGTCAGGACCTTGTTTAAGATAGTCAACAAACTATCTGGTTCAGAAACTCTTTTCCTAAATGGATCGCAATGCGAGGACCTTGCCAACATTTTTCTTGTTAAAGTGGAGAAAATCTACTCTGCACTGAATGGCGATCAGCCAGTTAATGCCACTCAGCAATCATCTACCTCTATTCAGACAGCCAGAACTGTCCGTCATGGAGACAGTAAAACCCTTGACTCTGCCAATAAATTGGAAACTTGGTCGCTTTTAGACATAAACTCCTTCAAGCGGCTCCTAGGTAGTAATAAATCAGGTTCTCCTTGTGACCTCCTCCCTATCTCGGTGCTACAGCTTTTTAAGCTGCCTTCACTTACGATAAATATGGAGCTTTTGAATGCCTCCCTTCAGGAGGCAATTATTTCGCCAGAGTGGAAACACGCTATGGTTCTTCCACTTCTAAAGAAGGCTAATGCTGATCCTGACCAGCCCTCTAATTTACGGCATATTTCACTGCTTCCGGTTTTTAGGTCGAGCGTAGAGAAGGACCTCTTGCATACTTTAGTATACCTATTTGCTTACTGAATATGTGGACACGAGTCGGACGCACGCATTTTCCGTCTCGGATCTGTCCGTGTGAGCGCGCTTTTGTATCTGGCTGCTGGCAGCTTGCTGGAGACAGCTTCAGTGGTTTCGGTTTCTAAGTACGTGTCTGCTGGCGTTCTGCTGTCGTGAGCGCGCTCGCTTCACAAGCTGGCTAACAGATCTCATATTGCGTTTGCTTCACAAGGTGGCTAACAGATTTTGTTTTCATTTAGGTGGATCGCGTTACAAGCTGCGGGTGCTGTGGCCGGCGCTGGAGCTGCAATGTCAGCTTACGATTTGATGTGGATCGCGTTACAGGCTGTGGGGGTCGTGCTCGCCGCTGGCGCTGTAACAAGTGCATAAACTCCAGAGCGATCATCGGGTCACAGCGCGCAGGGGGCAGGCGATCTGCTGCCTCCTTTCCGGTCACAGTTTGTACCTGTTACCGACCCCCATTACGTGCACATCAAGCGAGAGCGGCCATATATGACTGCTTTGTTGACTTCAGTGACTTGCCATCAACTTTTTCCTTGCTGCCGTCGACATCGGTCGTTGATGGTGGTCATGTATGGGAAATTTGTGACATCTGAAATCCGTCTCCTTGATGACACGGTCGTAGAACATAGGTAACTGTTGACAGACCGGGATTGTAACATTCATTATAATCACGAGATTGCGATTGCAACAGTGAAGTAAATAATTACACTAACCAATAAACAGCACTAAAATCACTGACTACATTTAAAACATTTTCCACGAACTCTAAATAACAGGCTGTAGCTTAAATCCCGTAGCGTCTGACTTCTTTACTGAGGCATTGTATTTCAATGTTTGCCTTATTATTAAAAAAGATGAGGAGGATTCTTTTATGCAATGCAGTTTGGCATATAACAGGCCAAGCGTTGCAGTCCATGGCCCCTTCAATTGCATCACGAATACTGGCGCTGCAATCTCAGCTTTTGATTTCATGTGGATCGTGTTACAGGCTGTGGGGGTCGTGCTCGCCGCTGGCGCTATAACAACACACTGCGCAGGGGATCTGCTGCCTCCTTTCCGGGTACAGTTTGTACCTGTTACCGACCCCGACTTACGTGCACATTTGCTGCACGTGCTAAACGTCTTATTAAAGAACTTTAGAGGCTGCCTTAAAAAAGCATGTTCTTTTGCAAGCTGGTGCAACTGCAAACGTAGGCATGTGCTTTTACAAGTACATTTGTTCTGCATTACTTCATTTGCTACGTTATCTTACAAGCAGGATTGTAAATAGGTTGTACTATCAGGTGTGACATGTTAATTTGTTTCCTGTTTTATTATTCAACAGCATGTTCACCTTCTTGACCTTTCTTACCGAGACTGGTGTTTACTTTACAAGTATGCCGTGTTAAAGTAAAGTAACTAGGCTTTCGCAGTCTTTTTAACAGCTTCAGCTAAGTTTACTGCTTACGTCGATGCAAATAGCTACATTGCGTTATGTTATGTTTGCCTTGAAATACAGTCTCACAGAAAAGGTACTTCACGAAAAGGCTTTTGATGGTCTGGTATACATCGTCTTACATTTAACAAGTGTCTGATATAATCTGTTCAGCTACAAAAAAAAGCCATGTTTCATACAACTTTCTAAAAGCTGGTGGCAAGCTCGCTTTTATGTTAAATGCACCATTTTTGTATCAGCTGTTGTAAATATACAGCGTGCTCGCAGAGGCGTCAATACTCATATCACAGCTCTGCTTTTAGGCAAGCGTAAACGTCAAAAACTCTGTTATTAAAAAAAATAGAATTTAGCAATCAGGTGCTGGGTTTCTTGAGAGGCACCGAGTCTGTTTTGAAGTCTGGTGAGAATGCCTAGCTTTTTGTTTGCTTTGTAAAAGAGGAATTTGGTGTTTAAAAGCCTATAATCCTGAGAACTCTGAAAACAGGTTGACAAACCGCACTTTTCGTTTAGATGATAGTCGTACACCAGTCTCTCGTGTCTTAAGGGTTCGGGGTCATTTAAACTAGAAATAGGGAAGTTCACTAGGCTTTGACCATGTGCTGAAGCTGCCCAGGCTGGTTTTGTCGAAACGTAACCACAGAGGAGCTATATTATAGAATCACCTTACATTCCTCTCGTAAAGACGTCTTTTAAAATAAGCAACATGTTTAGTGCCACCAAATTTGTCAACCGAAAGCACAGCCTGTGCAATTTTTCAGATTTATTCCAAAGCGCTGCAAGAGTGGCACTTGCGTTGTCAAGTGGCACGTCCATGACGTCAACTTTGCGTGAAATTTCTATCTTTGAATTTTTGCTAACAAATTTAAGTGTGTAAACCGCAAACTATTTTGTAAAACTATATATTGTATTTGTTTTAATTATTTTAATTTTAACCTTGATGCAGTTTCTGGTGCATTTGGATCAAATAAAAAAAAAATAAAGTGCACTCTATGTAAACCATTGTGGTTGATATAATAAAATGTGAACTATGTGTCTGAGCAAAGAGTGTCATGTGTTTGAAAGCACTGGAGGAAATAACGCTCACTTCCCGAGGCTGGTGATGATATGTCCGCGTGCCGCAACAGAAGAAAGATACCTTGATGCCATGTTCGTCTGCTGCATTTTCTGTGTCAGGAACTATGTTTTCTGCATTGCTATCACGCAAATCTTTTAACACCCATGAATATTGCTTTGAGAGTGCCCGCCACTGTGCAAATCTTTTGCATTATCCCCTTTCTCAAAACATCTCTTGCGGTAGATGTAGATTTTTTTTACTTCTTTTTTTTATTTATATCTAGAGAATGTTTCTCTTTATATCTGTGCCTCTGATTTTTTTCTGAACCTGCTTTCTGCCTCCTGCCCTATCCTGGATTCTGTCTCTGAGCATGAGTCTGAGATTTAACACCAAACTTCGCCCTCCGTACAATAATACAGTCCCTCCAGAGAGACTTACCTTGTAGTCACAATTACAATTACACCACCAGATCCACCACCACTACGTCCAACACTACTACGTCCACCACCACCATGTCCACCACCACCACCACACCCACAACCACCACGTCCACCACCACCATGTCCAGCACCACCACCACCACCACCGCGTCCACCATGAGGCCACTACCACGTCCACCACGAGGCCACTACCACCACCACCACGTCTACCTCCACCACCACCACGTCTACCTCTACCTCCACCACCACCACGTCCACCACCACTACATCCACCACCACCACATCCACCACCACGTCCACCACTACCACGTCCACCACCACCACGTCAACCACCACCACATCCACCACCACATCCAACACCACCACGTCCACTACCTCCACCATGTCCACCACCAACACCACCACCACACCCACCACTACCTCACCACCACGTCCACAACCACCACCACCACCCCCTCCACCACCAACACCACATCCTCCACGTCCACCACCACCACGTCCACCACCACGTCCATCACCACCACGTCCACCACATCCACCACCTCACTCTATCGCCCTCAATCTATCTGTCGCCCTCTATCTATCGCCCTCACTCTATCTATGTATCGCCCTCACGCCCTCCGTACAATAATACAGTCCCTACAGAGAGACTTACCTTGTAGTCACAATTACAATTACACCACCAGATCCACCACCACTACGTCCAACACTACTACGTCCACCACCACCATGTCCACCACCACCACACCCACAACCACCACGTCCACCACCACCATGTCCAGCACCACCACCACCACCACCACCACCACCGCGTCCACAATGAGGCCACTACCACGTCCACCACCACCACGAGGCCACTACCACCACCACCACGTCTACCTCCACCACCACCACGTCCACCACCAAGTCCACCACCACATCCACCGCCACTACGTCCACCACCACCACGTCCACCACCACGTCCACCACCACCACCACGTCCACCACCACAACGTCCACATCCACCACTACCACGTCCACCACTACCACGTCCACCACTACCACGTCCACCACCACCACCACGTCAATCACCACCACATCCACCACCACATCCAACACCACCACGTCCACTACCTCCACCATGTCCACCACCAACACCACCACCACACCCACCACTACCTCACCACCACTACCTCACCACCACGTCCACAACCACCACCACAATGAATGTGTATGAATCATCTGCTCTCCAGGTCGGGTTGAGGAATATCGCATCTTGGATGCAAGCCAACCTACTTAAACTTAATGCTGACAAAACGGATGTCCTGATTTTTGGGAAAAATAAAGACCTCTGGGGTCCTCATCACAGGCTTGCGGAAATGGGTGCTCTACCCCAGCCCACGCACCAAGTCCGCAACTTAGGATTCATAATTGACGACAAGTAATCTAGGCGTCAACAAGGCGTTTAGGTGGTCGCAACCTGTTTTACCATCCTTGAATGGCTCAAGAAATCATTGTTCCACCCAGAAAACTGTTGTCCAGGCTCTTGTTACTTCTAGACTTGACTACGGTAATATTCTCTATCTGGGGCAAATATGGATGTGACACGTAATTTACAAGTGGTGCAGAATCCAGACGCCAAGTTACTCTGCCAGAATCCCAGTGCACCCTCTATCTCCAGATCTCTGTGCGATCTCCATTGGTTCAGAGTTGAGAACCGGATTACATTTAAAGCCCTGAGTTACATGTTTAAATCAAATCTAGCACAGCCCCACAATACCTGAAACCCTTAATTCACCCTTATCTGCCCTCTTGCCCTCTTCGCTCCAATACTCAAGCAAAATTCTTAGTTCCCACAATTAAACTGTCTCGGATGGTATAAGAAAGTGGCTCTGTATAACTGGACCAAAGTAAGGTACAGTGTGCATAGAGCCCATAGTCCCCAGAGGTATGGCAGAGGCTAAAGTTAGATATAACCTTACTCTAAAATGGTAGCTTGGTCGAGCAGTAAGGCAGTATCAGAGGACATTGTAAAGCATGTGTTGTACACACTCAGTCAGCAAATAGTCTCACACACTCAAGAACTTAACTCTAGGCCAATTGTTTTGTATATAAAAATATATAGTAGTTTTATTTTAGAACCACAGTAGGTATCATACATACGTTCCCAGACTGAGATGTTGCAATTGAATACTTTTAAATAGCAATAGACTTTGGAATGCAATAGTTAGTTGTTGCAATATGCAACACAAGTTTAAACACATTTTATCATTGAGCTCAATGGACATTTGTAAGTAAATGCAATAAAAAAACTTTACAGTAGTTTTTCTTATTCAGTAGCGGATCCTGGATTCAGCCCTGGTGCATTTCCTGTAAACAGTTGAAAGAAATCGTTTTTGTTATACAGGCGATTTTTAAGAAATATTTGTAAGTTTGAAAAATGGACACTTAAAAGATTTTCTGGTGAAAACCAGACAATGGATTCCTATGAAGGAAAATTGAGTTAACCGTAAATCACGGTTATAATTACTTTTCAGGTTTAGTGCTGGGTTGAAAGATACAGCATTGTGTTCTCTCCTGATAACAGGTGAGTAATTCGGAATTTGTTGTTCGGCTGTTTTTTAGTGAATATTTTAAAGTTGCAAAACTCCACACTTAAAAGAAATTCTGAGTGAAACCCAGCCAATGTTACCCTATGAAGAAAATTAAGTTATCGGGCTTTGGGTAAGTACTCTGCTGGCAGAGTGAAGGTTCTGAGGGTAGACTCTGGTTTCCCAGGGTCAGGTATGTACAGTTGTTACACCCTCAGAGGCACCGGTGGAAGCCGGGTACAGAGTGAGTAGGCCCAATGTTATCCTATGGAGGATAAGGGGCCTTTGGTTGGTGGCTGCTACCAGGCAGACCACCCGGCTGTGGGAGCTGAGCTCCTGGTCACTTACACAGGGCAAGTGGGGAAGTAGAGTAGGGTAGTTGCTGCACTTCCAGCAGCACTCGGGCGACTTGGTGCAGGGTGCTTTTCGGCCTTTGGGCGCCCAATGTTATTCAATGAGAGACTTGGAAGTTGAACAAAGGCTGCAGGCTCAGGGACGGAGATTCTTCAGGTGCGACCACCACTTCAAAAGGTAAGTTGGGATCTTTAAGGATAGGTAGACATCCAGGAGTTGGGCACAGGGGGCCGGGGGGCGCCAGGTGCAGGGATGTCTTTGGACGTCAGAAAATCGTACCCTCAGCTGGTCGCGGTTGAAGGGGTCCCTTGTTGTGAGGCTGCAGGCGTCGTCAGAATCATCTGGGCACTGGATCCCGGGTCACAGTCGCCTGGGGGACGTCCTCAGTGTCTTTTGTCCACTCAGGCACGGGCCGGGCTCGGCGGGTGCAGAGTGTGCTGGATTTGCGGTTCCTTGCTGGCACCAGGGGTTGTTGCTGTTTGAGCAGAACCACTTCTCATGGGAGTCCCAATGTTTAGATGAGCAAGGCAAGCAGGTCCTCCAGGGTTTTCGAGATCGCTGTCCGCATGAGACGCCGGGGTTTAGCAGGAGCAGGTTCAAGGATCGACAGGCCTGTAGGGCTGGGGCAAAGTCGGTTGGTGTCCTCCTTTTGTTAACATCCCTGTGTGCCATGCCCACAACACACTGCCCTGGCATACCTCACCCACCCCTCTAGCTGGGTGCCCTATGCCAGTGGTGTGGGTACAAGGGCATGAGCCCTGTACCCCTACAGTACCCAGGTCCATTCCTGGACACTGTAAGCGCAGTGCTGCCATTAAGAGTACATGGTGCTCGGAGGTCGTCATCACAAACTCGACAGCACCATGATGGCTGCACTGAAGAGTGAGAAGTTTGGTATCAAACTTCTCAGCACATTAAATTCACACTGATGCCAGTGTGGGATTTAATGTAAGATGCACTACAGAGGGCAACTTAGAGTTGCCCCCTGAAACTAACCCACAACCAGCGTCCTGACTGAGAGGCTGCCTAGGCTGCCACCCAGCAGACCTGTTGCTGGACCCCTGCGAATAGGTCAGCAACAAAGCGCATCCTGGGGCGAGGTGCTTGGACCCCTTCCTCAGGATGGGCAGGGGGAGCTTCAAAATGCTGCCTTTGTGACCTTCTCCAGGCTACTTGCTGCACTCAGCAACTGGTCCCCACCGGTTCAGACCCCCACTCTGGCAGGAAGACAGGTGGGAAAACCTAAGTGAGGAAAGGGGGTGTGCCAGCCTCTGCTAACCCCACCCCTCAGGTGGGGGAGGCGGGTTGAAGCACAACTCCGGGCTCTCGCGATCTTAAGGATGGGGAGCCCTACCCAATCAGAGACAGGGTCCTGCCCCCTCCCACTGGAGAGTGGCAGGATATGGGGTGTACTCACCCCAGGAAAGGGACCTATTGGTCCCTGACCATCCCATACCTGTAACGCCCCTAAATTTAGTATTTAGGGGCACCCTGAACCTTCCTTCTTCAGATCCTGATTCCGAAACTGAAAAGAAGAACAAGAAGAAAGAAGACCTGCTGTGCAACTGTTAACAAGAGGACGACATCAACTGACTTAGCTCCAACCCTACAAGCCTGTCGACCCTCACTCCTGCTAAATTCCGGCGTCTCTTGTGGTTATCAACCTCAAAAACCACGGAGGACCTGACTGCCTTGCTCATCCAAAGACTGGGACTCCCACGAGCAGTGGTTTGGCTCAAACGGCCCGTGGTGCCAGCCAGGAACTGCGAACCCAGCACAATCTGCACCCGCAGAGTCCGGCCTGTGCCTGAGTGAACAAAGAACACGAGGATGTCCCCCGGCGCCTGTAACCACGAATCCAGCACCCAAGGACCCTCCTCGACACTCCTGACGATGCCTGCAGCCTCACAACCAGGGACCCTTCCAACCGTGACCAGCAGAGGGTCAGATTTCCCAACACCAAAAGACACCCAGACTCCCTGCGGCCCCCGGTGCCCTCCTCTGGGGTGTCTACCTAACCTACAGCTTCCCAACTTACCTCTCGAAATGGTGGTCGCACCTGAAGAATCTTCGTCCCCGAACTTGCAGCCTTTGTTCGACTTGTAGCTTTCCCATTGAAATACATTGGGAGCCCGACGGCCCAAAAGCACCCTGCACCCAGCCGCCCGAGTGCCACTGGAAGTGCAGCATCTGTTCTATTTTACTTCCCCGCTTGCCCTGTGTAAGTGAACAGGAGCTCAGCTCCCACAGCTCCGTGGCCTTCTAGCAGCCACCAACCAAAGGCCCCCTGCCTGCCATAGGCTAACATTGTATTTAACAACAAGGGGTGGTGATGGACAGAGTTTCTGAATTAAGCAGAATACTCTCACCCAGTCAAGAGATCAGGGCTAGATCCAACACCGTTTTTTTTTTTTGCTCACTGCACCATCCCAGCTCAGAACCTATGCAAATTAGTCTGTTCCTGTCCCAGTGCATGATGGGAACAGGGCAAACAAAACTACAAAGCCAATTCTTACACTGGGAAGGAAACAAGCTACCGGGGACCGGTTTCTGGCATTTCAGCCGTCGTCGGACCGGCTTGCTTGAATCCTGATGGTGTAATGAGCAAGGGACTCTCATCTGAGTATACCCTTCCACGCTTAGGGTGGACAAAATATTCAACAACAAGGGGTGGTGATGGACCGAGTTTCTGAATTAAGCAGAATACTCTCACCCAGTCAAGAGATCAGGGCTAGATCCAACACCGTTTTTTAGCTCACTGCACCATCCCAGCTCAGAACCTGGCTATATGCAAATTAGTCTGTTCCTGTCCCAGTGCATGATGGGAACAGGGCAAACCAAACTACCAAGCCAATTTTTACACTGGGAAGGAAACATTGGGCCTACTCACTCTGCACCCAGTTGCCTATGTGCCACTGAGGGTGTAACGACTGTACCTACCTGACCCTGGGAGACTCCTGAGTCTTACTCCAGAACCTTAACTCAGCCAGTCAAGTACTTGCCCAAAGATCGACAACTTGCTTTTTCTCCAGAGGGTAACATTGGCTGGTTTCACTTGGGAATTCTTCTAAGTGTCGAGTTTTGAAACTTTAAAATATACACTAAAAAGCTTCAGATCAACTGACCCTAAAAAGTAATTACAACTGTGATTGCCCCAGTATAACTTTCATAGATTCCCATGCTTTGTATCATTCCCCATAGTCTGAATGGGAGCCTCGCTAAATAAAAAATACCATAGTAGTAAGCACAAAGTGAAAAAATAGGCCTTGGCCTCATCTCATTTTGTAGCTTATCCACCTCTTTTTGTAAAAGAGACCAAATTCTTGCAACAGCCAATCAGAGCAGCCGCACCCCACAGAACCTTCCTGAGTGAGCCTGAGATTTTCTACCGCACGTTGTGCAAGGGAGTCTCCATTGAGCTCTGCTCACTTTTCTTCACTTCTGAGTATATTTCTACAACTTTTTGCCTGTTTTTCGTCATGTCTGACAAAGAGAAGAAAGCACTTTTTAGAGCCTGTGCTACTTGCTCAAAAAAGAGGTTGTTTGTTGAAGACAAACACGAAGACTGCATATACTGCTTATATCCGGACCACAAGGCACTGACTGCAAGATTTGCAGAACCTTCTCCACCAAGACCTTGAGGGACAGAGAAGGCCGCCTACTGACCTGGTTGCAAAAAATAAAGCATCGCAAGGAAGTTCTGTCTTCGGACAGTGAGGGCTCTTCTTCTGCTGTGTCTTCAAGATCAAAGAAGAGGGGTAGGTCTCCCCCTTCAACATCTAATGAGCCCCATGTGAAGGCCTTGCCTGGGACCTCTGATAGGTCTGATAGACCTGCTTTCCTTAAATCTCCTCACCACAGTGAAAAGGAGAGGCAGGGACAGCCTGAGGAGTTGCAACCTACAAAAAAGGCTAAGAAAATCATCTCTGACTTCACCATCTTCAGAGAAAGAAATAGGGGTGAAAAAGCCTTCATCTACGCCACAGGACATAGCTTCTGACAAGAAACAATATTCGTCGATGGTGAAAACCACAGGCACGTCGACGATTCCTGTCAAAAAAGACTTGTCTCTAAAATTGGCCTCGTCGACGGACTTGTCGAAGATGGCTACGACGACGGCATCCTCACCGTCGACGATGTTTAAGATTCCTGTTCGTCGTCGACGAAGCTGACTTTTTCAATGTCGAAGACGATGACGTCGAGGGTAGCGTCGACGGTGATGACGACGAGAACTACGTCGACGCCAGCTACCATGATTCTGACGGCGAGCTCGTCGACGACTCCGTCGACGATCCAGCCATCGTCCACGAAAGCCATCTCACAGTCGACGACTCATTCGACGACAAGCACAGTCTCTTCGTCGGCGCTTCCGTCGACGAAACAGTCGACGAAGATTCAACCGTCTACGACGATCCCGTCGACCACTGGGAAAATCTCCATTTCTCAAAGGAAGAGACGTATAACACCAGAAATGACATCTCCATGGCGGGTTACACTGTTGCCTCCTACCTTATTACTTGATGATGACTCTGAGGAGGAAGATGATCGCAATTATGGGCCAGCTTATAGCACATCTGACTTGCAGGTCAAATTACAGGAGGTCAGTTCTGAAGAAGGCGAGACGAAGCAACACCACTATGCTCCACAAGATTGTTATGACGAGCAAGAGAGGCCTTGCATTCAGGATCATTCACAGAGATCTCCACGTCGGTCTCAACAGGAGATGGTAGTGATGCCGTCCTCTCTCATCTCTGACCTGCAATTAATGTTGCAGGACTATCGGAGGCGGTTTCCTACGCAACAGGAGGTTCAACAACAACGTCCTCCCACACCTCTGCCTCAAGTATCGCAACCAGTGGCGGACGCCTCTTTGACCTTAAGGGTGCATGACCCAGAGCCTGTAGAACATCCTCAAGAGGTGGTTGCCATTCGGGAAGATGATGATGCCTCATCAGATGCGGATCAGCAGAGGGAACCTGACCAAGATCAGAATATGGACTGGAATCAGGATGGCCTTCAAGATCCAGATGTTACAGGGCCTGATACCGCAACCTCTCCTCCAGCAGATATTGGAGGTTTTCACAACCTAATGGAACGAGCGTCCAAAAGATTTGGTCTTCCAGTTCACACAGTTCTATCTGACTGTTTTTTGTACGACTTCAAAGAACCATTCCGGAAGTCAGTTCGTTCAATCCCCATCATTGAACATGTTTGGTCTGAAGGCTGTGCAAAATCCAGCCACGGTCCTCCCAGTGCTTCCCAGACTGGAGAAAAAGTGTTAGGGCGCCGGAAGGCAGCCCTGCATGTCTTACAGGTCAACCAAAACCGGACTCGGTTATCTCCCAGGCCGCACAGAGTAAATCCAAGAATCCATCCACACCTGTAACGACACCACCTGATAAAGAGGGCAGGCGTCTGGACAATGTTGAAAAAAGATTCTCCACAATGGCCAGCCTCCTCGATAGGGCGGCTAATGCTCTGGCGATTCTGAGGAGATATGATCGCCAGATGTGGTGTGACATTTCTCCGTTTGTGGAAGAACTTCAGGATGGGTCTAAGGATGAGGTCAGGAAAATCTTGATGGAAGGGGAGCGCACCTCTTCGGAGGTAATCGACTGCGCTATGGATATAGCTACTACTGCCTTCCGAGCGCTAGCAGGCTCGGCTGTTTTAAGACGCCAGGGTTGGCTGCAAACCACTTGATTTAGACAGGAAGTACAGAACAAGATTCTGCACCTACCTTATGACGGAGAGATGTTATTTGGTAAACACGTGGACGACGCCCTACAAGGCATAAAGAAAGATACTGATACGGCTAAGTCCTTGGAAACATTACAATACCGCAAAGTTCCTTTTAGGGGGGAAAGGAGGAAGAGGTTTCTCATCCTACAGAGGCGGCAATCAGCAACGCTACTCTTCCTACTCCCAACCTGGCCAGTCCTACAAACCCCAATATTCACAGAGGGGTCAGTCAGGGTCTTTCTCTCGCCAGCAGCAGCGGGACGTCAAGGGCAACAGAGGAGAGACCATACTAAGGGCCATATGTATCATAGTTCCGTTTTGCGATTCCTAAATAGCCATTTTTAAGGAATCGCTATTTAGGAATCGCAAAATGGTATGTATGAAGAAAATCGCTTTTTATTAGCGATTCCTTAAGCTTCCTTAATTGCGAATTCGAATTTTGCGAATTCGCAATTAAGGAATAATTTCCAATGCATTCCTATGGGCCAGGAGGCCCATTGGAATGATTTCCAAATAATTCTCAAATTGCGAATTCGCAATTTGCTAATCGCAATTTGAGAATTTTTGCAAGGGAGCAGGGGTGTCTCAAGGACACCCTGCTGCACCCCTGTAAATTACATGTGTGTGCATATGGCGCACATACATGCCCAATGGGGATGTGTGTGCGTCATATGCCACCCTCACAAATGCACAATTGTGTATATTTACAAGAAATCGCAAATTACCACCAACTACAAGTTGGTGGTAATTTGCGATTCCTTAACCAAAATTTGCTAGCCAAAAATGCTACACACATAGTATTTAAGGAATCGCAAAATTGCGATTCCCTAAATGCTTTGGCAAAATAAGGAATCGCACAAGTTTGCAATTCCTTATTTTGGGAATGTTTCATACATCCCAAAACATACAAAAAGGCCGTTTGCGATTCGCAAAAGCCGAAATTCTGCGAATTTCGGCCTTTGCGAATCACAAAAGGCTTGATACATATGGCCCTAAGAGACAATAGCGGCCATGTGGGTCTTTCTACTGTTCCTGTACCCTCGTTAACACTAGTGGGGGGCAGGATTGCCCATTGCCTAAACAGCTAGAAGGTCATAACATCAGACCAGTGGGTCCTGAACATCATCAAGGGAGTACACACGTTGGAGTTTCAAAATCTTCCTCCAACTAGAGCTCCAGACGCCATTACACCCAAACATCTAGGACTTCTTAGTCTCTAGGCCCACCAACTCTTCATCAAGGGGGCAATAGAGCCTGTACCTCATTCCCAGAAGGGGAAAGGGTTCTAGTCCAGGTTCTTCCTGGTTTGGAAAACGAAGGAGAAGTGGCGTCCGATTTTAGATCTTCGGAAGCTCAACACTTATCTCATCAAGTTGTCCTTCAGGATGGTCACCCTTCAGGACATTCTCCGTCTTCTCAATCCAGAGGACTACATGGCAACCCTAGATTTGGAGGATGCATATTTCCATATGCCCATTCATCCAGCTCAAAGGCAATATCTTCGATTCACAGTAGGCAAGAGCCATTTCCAATTCAGAGTACTGCCTTTTGGTCTTCGGTCCGCACCAAAGATCTTTACAAAGGTACTGGCTCCTGTGGCAGCTTTTCTCAGGAAGCTGTCTTTCGAAGTCTTCCCATATCTGGACGATTGGCTGGTAAAGGCTCCTTCATTCCAAGAGGCATCCAGGGCAGTCACGAGCTGCAGTAAACTGTTCGAGCAGCTGGGGCTTCGGCTCAACAAGGAGAAATCGATTTTGCACCCCTCCAAGACAGCGAGGTTTTTGGGTGCAATCCTAGACACGGATTGCTGCATGGCTTTCCCTTCGGAGGAGCGCCAGACCAAACTGATTCTCTCAGCTCGCCTCCTGCACACAAGAAAGTTTGTCAGTTCGCCAATACAAACCGCTTCTCGGATCGATATCATCCTGCATACCATTGATACCACACTTCAGGCTTCAAATGCGTCCACTGCAAGAACAACTGGACAAGGAATGGCGTCAGGTAACCGGCTCCTTCGACGACAAGATCGTGATCACACCGGGAATGCGAAAAGCAAGCAGCTGATGGTTACTAAAAGAGAATCTTTCAGTAGGTTTGCCATTCCAACTTCCACCATCTCCCATGGTGTTGACAATAGATGCTTCCATGGAGGGGTGGGAAGCGGTCCTCCAAGAACTGAAAGTCAGTGGTCATTGGAGCACAGTCCAGGGCAAGTTCCACATCAATCTACTGGAACTTATGGGCATCCGTCTAGCCTTACAGGCTTTCCCTCCAAGGATCCGCAACCGTTCAGTGCTGGTTCGTACAGACAACACCACGGCCATGCACTACATAAACAAGCAGGGCGGGACGAGATCCTGCACCCTTTCGAAGGAAGCACAGAGACTGTGGAAGTGGGTGATCCAACACAATATCACTCTTTCAGCGGAGCATCTTGCAGGCACACTCAATGCCACAGCGGAAGCTTTGAGTCGCCAAAAGACTATCAGCCACGAATGGGAATTGGATCAGACCATTCTGGAGGAACTGTTTTCACGTTGGGGGACCCCAACCATCGATCTGTTTGCGACTCCTCAGAACGCCAAATGCCAGTGCTACGCAAGCAGGGATCACCATCAGGGATACTTGGGGAATACGCTTTTGATAGCCTGGTACGGCGCATTTGTTTACGTCTTTCCACCTATTCCGCTGATCCAGAGACTGATCCGCAAGCTCAAGGCGGAGCCGTGCAGAATGATTCTGATTGCACCAGCATGGCCCAGGCAGTTTTGGTACACAGAACTCCTTCTCTCCCAAGATCAACCGATTCTCCTGCGGCCTGTTCCGTCACTATTAACAATGGCTCAGGGACAGGTTCTGCATCCAGACCTGAGGTCCCTTCAATTGACAGCGTGGCTCCTGAGTTAAGAGAATGCCAGGGTTTGAATCTTTCAGGAGAATGTAGAGACATTTTAGCCCAGGCCCGAGCGCCTAGTACTAATAAAACCTTTCAAAAAGGGGGTGGGGTCGCACACCACTCACTCACCAGCGGGATCGCCCCTAAGGACTATGGTTAGTGTAGTTAAGTATTCCGCGATGTATCCATCTTCGCCATCCCTGGACACGTGTTTCGGGGTATTTACCCCTCATCAGCAGGGAATAGGCCATCTTCTTATCTTCTGGGGTTGCTGGTGGCTGCCAAATATTGCCAGGTCTAGTACCACACGGGCGCGCGGGTGCGGGGTCCCAGGCTCGTCAGCCCGCTTAAACATTTCAAAAAGGGGGTGGGGTCGCACACCACTCACTCACCAGCGGGATCGCCCCTAAGGACTATGGTTAGTGTAGTTAAGTATTCCGCGATGTATCCATCTTCGCCATCCCTGGACACGTGTTTCGGGGTATTTACCCCTCATCAGCAGGGAATAGGCCATCTTCTTATCTTCTGGGGTTGCTGGTGGCTGCCAAATATTGCCAGGTCTAGTACCACACGGGCGCGCGGGTGCGGGGTCCCAGGCTCGTCAGCCCGCTTAAACATTTCAAAAAGGGGGTGGGGTCGCACACCACTCACTCACCAGCGGGATCGCCCCTAAGGACTATGGTTAGTGTAGTTAAGTATTCCGCGATGTATCCATCTTCGCCATCCCTGGACACGTGTTTCGGGGTATTTACCCCTCATCAGCAGGGAATAGGCCATCTTCTTATCTTCTGGGGTTGCTGGTGGCTGCCAAATATTGCCAGGTCTAGTACCACACGGGCGCGCGGGTGCGGGGTCCCAGGCTCGTCAGCCCGCTTAAACATTTCAAAAAGGGGGTGGGGTCGCACACCACTCACTCACCAGCGGGATCGCCCCTAAGGACTATGGTTAGTGTAGTTAAGTATTCCGCGATGTATCCATCTTCGCCATCCCTGGACACGTGTTTCGGGGTATTTACCCCTCATCAGCAGGGAATAGGCCATCTTCTTATCTTCTGGGGTTGCTGGTGGCTGCCAAATATTGCCAGGTCTAGTACCACACGGGCGCGCGGGTGCGGGGTCCCAGGCTCGTCAGCCCGCTTAAACATTTCAAAAAGGGGGTGGGGTCGCACACCACTCACTCACCAGCGGGATCGCCCCTAAGGACTATGGTTAGTGTAGTTAAGTATTCCGCGATGTATCCATCTTCGCCATCCCTGGACACGTGTTTCGGGGTATTTACCCCTCATCAGCAGGGAATAGGCCATCTTCTTATCTTCTGGGGTTGCTGGTGGCTGCCAAATATTGCCAGGTCTAGTACCACACGGGCGCGCGGGTGCGGGGTCCCAGGCTCGTCAGCCCGCTTAAACATTTCAAAAAGGGGGTGGGGTCGCACACCACTCACTCACCAGCGGTATCGCCCCTAAGGACTATGGTTAGTGTAGTTAAGTATTCCGCGATGTATCCATCTTCGCCATCCCTGGACACGTGTTTCGGGGTATTTACCCCTCATCAGCAGGGAATAGGCCATCTTCTTATCTTCTGGGGTTGCTGGTGGCTGCCAAATATTGCCAGGTCTAGTACCACACGGGCGCGCGGGTGCGGGGTCCCAGGCTCGTCAGCCCGCTTAAACATTTCAAAAAGGGGGTGGGGTCGCACACCACTCACTCACCAGCGGGATCGCCCCTAAGGACTATGGTTAGTGTAGTTAAGTATTCCGCGATGTATCCATCTTCGCCATCCCTGGACACGTGTTTCGGGGTATTTACCCCTCATCAGCAGGGAATAGGCCATCTTCTTATCTTCTGGGGTTGCTGGTGGCTGCCAAATATTGCCAGGTCTAGTACCACACGGGCGCGCGGGTGCGGGGTCCCAGGCTCGTCAGCCCGCTTAAACATTTCAAAAAGGGGGTGGGGTCGCACACCACTCACTCACCAGCGGGATCGCCCCTAAGGACTATGGTTAGTGTAGTTAAGTATTCCGCGATGTATCCATCTTCGCCATCCCTGGACACGTGTTTCGGGGTATTTACCCCTCATCAGCAGGGAATAGGCCATCTTCTTATCTTCTGGGGTTGCTGGTGGCTGCCAAATATTGCCAGGTCTAGTACCACACGGGCGCGCGGGTGCGGGGTCCCAGGCTCGTCAGCCCGCTTAAACATTTCAAAAAGGGGGTGGGGTCGCACACCACTCACTCACCAGCGGGATCGCCCCTAAGGACTATGGTTAGTGTAGTTAAGTATTCCGCGATGTATCCATCTTCGCCATCCCTGGACACGTGTTTCGGGGTATTTACCCCTCATCAGCAGGGAATAGGCCATCTTCTTATCTTCTGGGGTTGCTGGTGGCTGCCAAATATTGCCAGGTCTAGTACCACACGGGCGCGCGGGTGCGGGGTCCCAGGCTCGTCAGCCCGCTTAAACATTTCAAAAAGGGGGTGGGGTCGCACACCACTCACTCACCAGCGGGATCGCCCCTAAGGACTATGGTTAGTGTAGTTAAGTATTCCGCGATGTATCCATCTTCGCCATCCCTGGACACGTGTTTCGGGGTATTTACCCCTCATCAGCAGGGAATAGGCCATCTTCTTATCTTCTGGGGTTGCTGGTGGCTGCCAAATATTGCCAGGTCTAGTACCACACGGGCGCGCGGGTGCGGGGTCCCAGGCTCGTCAGCCCGCTTAAACATTTCAAAAAGGGGGTGGGGTCGCACACCACTCACTCACCAGCGGGATCGCCCCTAAGGACTATGGTTAGTGTAGTTAAGTATTCCGCGATGTATCCATCTTCGCCATCCCTGGACACGTGTTTCGGGGTATTTACCCCTCATCAGCAGGGAATAGGCCATCTTCTTATCTTCTGGGGTTGCTGGTGGCTGCCAAATATTGCCAGGTCTAGTACCACACGGGCGCGCGGGTGCGGGGTCCCAGGCTCGTCAGCCCGCTTCAACATTTCAAAAAGGGGGTGGGGTCGCACACCACTCACTCACCAGCGGGATCGCCCCTAAGGACTATGGTTAGTGTAGTTAAGTATTCCGCGATGTATCCATCTTCGCCATCCCTGGACACGTGTTTCGGGGTATTTACCCCTCATCAGCAGGGAATAGGCCATCTTCTTATCTTCTGGGGTTGCTGGTGGCTGCCAAATATTGCCAGGTCTAGTACCACACGGGCGCGCGGGTGCGGGGTCCCAGGCTCGTCAGCCCGCTTAAACATTTCAAAAAGGGGGTGGGGTCGCACACCACTCACTCACCAGCGGGATCGCCCCTAAGGACTATGGTTAGTGTAGTTAAGTATTCCGCGATGTATCCATCTTCGCCATCCCTGGACACGTGTTTCGGGGTATTTACCCCTCATCAGCAGGGAATAGGCCATCTTCTTATCTTCTGGGGTTGCTGGTGGCTGCCAAATATTGCCAGGTCTAGTACCACACGGGCGCGCGGGTGCAGGGTCCCAGGCTCGTCAGCCCGCTTAAACATTTCAAAAAGGGGGTGGGGTCGCACACCACTCACTCACCAGCGGGATCGCCCCTAAGGACTATGGTTAGTGTAGTTAAGTATTCCGCGATGTATCCATCTTCGCCATCCCTGGACACGTGTTTCGGGGTATTTACCCCTCATCAGCAGGGAATAGGCCATCTTCTTATCTTCTGGGGTTGCTGGTGGCTGCCAAATATTGCCAGGTCTAGTACCACACGGGCGCGCGGGTGCGGGGTCCCAGGCTCGTCAGCCCGCTTAAACATTTCAAAAAGGGGGTGGGGTCGCACACCACTCACTCACCAGCGGGATCGCCCCTAAGGACTATGGTTAGTGTAGTTAAGTATTCCGCGATGTATCCATCTTCGCCATCCCTGGACACGTGTTTCGGGGTATTTACCCCTCATCAGCAGGGAATAGGCCATCTTCTTATCTTCTGGGGTTGCTGGTGGCTGCCAAATATTGCCAGGTCTAGTACCACACGGGCGCGCGGGTGCGGGGTCCCAGGCTCGTCAGCCCGCTTAAACATTTCAAAAAGGGGGTGGGGTCGCACACCACTCACTCACCAGCGGGATCGCCCCTAAGGACTATGGTTAGTGTAGTTAAGTATTCCGCGATGTATCCATCTTCGCCATCCCTAAACACGTGTTTCGGGGTATTTACCCCTCATCAGCAGGGAATAGGCCATCTTCTTATCTTCTGGGGTTGCTGGTGGCTGCCAAATATTGCCAGGTCTAGTACCACACGGGCGCGCGGGTGCGGGGTCCCAGGCTCGTCAGCCCGCTTAAACATTTCAAAAAGGGGGGTGGCGTCGCACACCACTCACTCACCAGCGGGATCGGCCCTAAGGACTATGGTTAGTGTAGTTAAGTATTCCGCGATGTATCCATCTTCGCCATCCCTGGACACGTGTTTCGGGGTATTTACCCCTCATCAGCAGGGAATAGGCCATCTTCTTATCTTCTGGGGTTGCTGGTGGCTGCCAAATATTGCCAGGTCTAGTACCACACGGGCGCGCGGGTGCGGGGTCCCAGGCTCGTCAGCCCGCTTAAACATTTCAAAAAGGGGGTGGGGTCGCACACCACTCACTCACCAGCGGGATCGCCCCTAAGGACTATGGTTAGTGTAGTTAAGTATTCCGCGATGTATCCATCTTCGCCATCCCTGGACACGTGTTTCGGGGTATTTACCCCTCATCAGCAGGGAATAGGCCATCTTCTTATCTTCTGGGGTTGCTGGTGGCTGCCAAATATTGCCAGGTCTAGTACCACACGGGCGCGCGGGTGCGGGGTCCCAGGCTCGTCAGCCCGCTTAAACATTTCAAAAAGGGGGTGGGGTCGCACACCACTCACTCACCAGCGGGATCGCCCCTAAGGACTATGGTTAGTGTAGTTAAGTATTCCGCGATGTATCCATCTTCGCCATCCCTGGACACGTGTTTCGGGGTATTTACCCCTCATCAGCAGGGAATAGGCCATCTTCTTATCTTCTGGGGTTGCTGGTGGCTGCCAAATATTGCCAGGTCTAGTACCACACGGGCGCGCGGGTGCGGGGTCCCAGGCTCGTCAGCCCGCTTAAACATTTCAAAAAGGGGGTGGGGTCGCACACCACTCACTCACCAGCGGGATCGCCCCTAAGGACTATGGTTAGTGTAGTTAAGTATTCCGCGATGTATCCATCTTCGCCATCCCTGGACACGTGTTTCGGGGTATTTACCCCTCATCAGCAGGGAATAGGCCATCTTCTTATCTTCTGGGGTTGCTGGTGGCTGCCAAATATTGCCAGGTCTAGTACCACACGGGCGCGCGGGTGCGGGGTCCCAGGCTCGTCAGCCCGCTTAAACATTTCAAAAAGGGGGTGGGGTCGCACACCACTCACTCACCACCGGGATCGCCCCTAAGGACTATGGTTAATGTAGTTAAGTATTCCGCGATGTATCCATCTTCGCCATCCCTGGACACGTGTTTCGGGGTATTTACCCCTCATCAGCAGGGAATAGGCCATCTTCTTATCTTCTGGGGTTGCTGGTGGCTGCCAAATATTGCCAGGTCTAGTACCACACGGGCGCGCGGGTGCGGGGTCCCAGGCTCGTCAGCCCGCTTAAACATTTCAGAAAGGGGGTGGGGTCGCACACCACTCACTCACCAGCGGGATCGCCCCTAAGGACTATGGTTAGTGTAGTTAAGTATTCCGCGATGTATCCATCTTCGCCATCCCTGGACACGTGTTTCGGGGTATTTACCCCTCATCAGCAGGGAATAGGCCATCTTCTTATCTTCTGGGGTTGCTGGTGGCTGCCAAATATTGCCAGGTCTAGTACCACACGGGCGCGCGGGTGCGGGGTCCCAGGCTCGTCAGCCCGCTTAAACATTTCAAAAAGGGGGTGGGGTCGCACACCACTCACTCACCAGCGGGATCGCCCCTAAGGACTATGGTTAGTGTAGTTAAGTATTCCGCGATGTATCCATCTTCGCCATCCCTGGACACGTGTTTCGGGGTATTTACCCCTCATCAGCAGGGAATAGGCCATCTTCTTATCTTCTGGGGTTGCTGGTGGCTGCCAAATATTGCCAGGTCTAGTACCACACGGGCGCGCGGGTGCGGGGTCCCAGGCTCGTCAGCCCGCTTAAACATTTCAAAAAGGGGGTGGGGTCGCACACCACTCACTCACCAGCGGGATCGCCCCTAAGGACTATGGTTAGTGTAGTTAAGTATTCCGCGATGTATCCATCTTCGCCATCCCTGGACACGTGTTTCGGGGTATTTACCCCTCATCAGCAGGGAATAGGCCATCTTCTTATCTTCTGGGGTTGCTGGTGGCTGCCAAATATTGCCAGGTCTAGTACCACACGGGCGCGCGGGTGCGGGGTCCCAGGCTCGTCAGCCCGCTTAAACATTTCAAAAAGGGGGTGGGGTCGCACACCACTCACTCACCAGCGGGATCGCCCCTAAGGACTATGGTTAGTGTAGTTAAGTATTCCGCGATGTATCCATCTTCGCCATCCCTGGACACGTGTTTCGGGGTATTTACCCCTCATCAGCAGGGAATAGGCCATCTTCTTATCTTCTGGGGTTGCTGGTGGCTGCCAAATATTGCCAGGTCTAGTACCACACGGGCGCGCGGGTGCGGGGTCCCAGGCTCGTCAGCCCGCTTAAACATTTCAAAAAGGGGGTGGGGTCGCACACCACTCACTCACCAGCGGGATCGCCCCTAAGGACTATGGTTAGTGTAGTTAAGTATTCCGCGATGTATCCATCTTCGCCATCCCTGGACGCGTGTTTCGGGGTATTTACCCCTCATCAGCAGGGAATAGGCCATCTTCTTATCTTCTGGGGTTGCTGGTGGCTGCCAAATATTGCCAGGTCTAGTACCACACGGGCGCGCGGGTGCGGGGTCCCAGGCTTGTCAGCCCGCTTAAACATTTCAAAAAGGGGGTGGGGTCGCACACCACTCATTCACCAGCGGGATCGCCCCTAAGGACTATGGTTAGTGTAGTTAAGTATTCCGCGATGTATCCAATAAAACCTATCGGGCGAAGTGGAAGAGGTTCTGCCTTTGGTGTCAGAGACAAGGTCTGCATCCATATACTTCTGCACTGCACCAACTATTGCCTTACATTCTTTCTCTTGCAAAATCTGGATTGGCTCACTCTTCTATAAAGGTACATCTGGCGACCATTTCTAGATTTAGACCTTCAACATCAGATCCTTCCCTTTGGTCTGCGAGGATCGTTAAACAGTTCCTGAAAGGTTTGTTCAGGGTTTTTCCTCCAGTCCGGCCTCCACCACCAGCCTGGCATCTGAATTTGGTCCTGTCACGTCTGATGAAGGCCCCGTTTGAGCCTATTCACAGGGCCGACATGAAGTTTGTGTCTTGGAAACTGGCTTTCTCTTGGCCTTGACATCGGCTAGAAGAGTTAGTGAGCTCCAGGCTTTCACAATTGAGGAACCCTTTCTACAATTTAAGAGTGATGTTCTCATCCTGCGGACGAATCCTAAATTTATTCCAAAGGTCCCCTCAGACTTTCATCTGAAACTGCTCAGGAAGTCTTCCCAGCTTTTTGTTTCATACAGTGCTCCGAGAAAGGGTTGTCCAATTTCTAAATCCTGTATTTCCCGCTGGATATCAGGTGCAATCCAGTTTTGCCATCAAGAAGCGGGAAAGCCACTTCAGCGAGCAGTTCATGCTCATTCTACGAGGTCAATGGCTTCATCGGTGGCTCTATTCTCAGGTGTCCCGATCAAGGACATATGTAGAGCGGCGAAATGGAGCAGTGTCCACACCTTCACTCGCCACTACTGCTTGGATTCTTCTGTGAAGGAGGATGCGGCAGTGGGCCAAGCGGTTTTGAGGAACCTTTTTCAATAAGTCGGTGAGCTTTCCTTTCTATCCCGCCTTCCTGCATTGCATATTTTGTATTACTTGTAGTTGTTCAGCTTTGTATTGCCAATGTGTATCTGTTTTTTTATAAGGATTATGTATGACATTTGCAGATATACAGATGACAAAATATGCTTTCTTTTTACTGCTAGCTATTCTGATACAAAGCATGGGAATCTATGAAAATTCCAATACTGGGGCAAGAAAACAAGTTACTTACCTGTAACTTTGGTTCCCCAGTATTGGTAACTTTCATAGATTCCCATGCGCCCACCCTCCTCCCCTGGGAAAGCTCAGCCTTATGGTTCAGTGATGTTGCTGTTCACAACGGCTACGAAAATCTGAGGCTCTCTCAGGAAGGTTCTGTGGGGTGAGGATGCTCTGATTGGCTGTTGCAAAAATTTGGTCTCTGTTACAAAAAGAGGTGGATAAGCTACAAAATGAGATGAGGCCTAGACCTATTTTTTCACTTTGTGCTTACTACTATGGTATTTTTTATTTACCGAGGCTCCCATTCCGGTAACGGGGAATGATACAAAGCATGGGAATCTATGAAAGTTACCAATACTGGGGAACCAAAGTTACAGGTAAGTAACTTGTTTTCTTTTCCAATAACTCGATTTCCTCCCATAGGATAACATTGCCTGCTTTTTGCCAGAAACTCTTATAAGTGTCGATTTTCAAAACATACAAATATTCCTTAAAAATCGCCTGTGTAACAAAAACGATTTCTTTTACAGGAAATGCACCAGGGCTGAATCCAGGATCCAGCCCTCAGTAAGAAAAACATTCTCAAAGTTATTTTATTGCATTTACTTTAAACTTCCCATTGAGATCAATGTTATAATTGTGTTTAACTTTTGTTGGATATTGCAAAATCTGTATCGATTGCATTTAAAAGTCTACTACCATTTGAAAGTATTCAACTGTAGCATCTCATTCTGAGAAATTATTTTTATACCTACTTGTGGTTCTAAAATAAAACAACATATATTTATATACAAAACAATAGGCCTAGAGTTCAGTTCTTGAGTGTATGGGACCATTTGCTGACTGAGTGTGTACAACAAATGCTTTACACTGTCCTCATTGCTCGACCAAGCTACCACTTTAGAGAGTAAGGTTATATCTAACTTTAGCCTCTGCCAAACCTCTGGGGACTGTGGACTCTGTGCACACTGTACGTTACTTTGGTGCAGAATATACAGAGCCACTTTCTTACAGAAGTCACTTGTCGTCTGTGTACTTTAGATAACCGTTTGGTTTTATGCAGCATTCCACACTGCCCAATGATACTGTTCCTGTGATCGGAAAAGGACTCTGGCCCAGAACACACATCATACATGCAAGCAATAAACACCAGCCTATGTTTATACATAGAAGTAACAGAGACACCCATCAGTGTACATCACAAGCAACAATAGCGTTGCCATTCCAGAGGCAGTATGATTACAATCCTTGTAGCATTCGCTCGAGTAGGGAAGCAATTTGGCGCGTTACTGCTGATGCTGTGCAGGGTCCCCGGGAGCTACCGAAATGATCTGGGGCTGACTGGGGGAGGGAGGTAAAGTGAAAGTGCGCCATGTGCGCACTGTGTTGAAACGCCTACCCTATGCGGGGACAGGAGATGTGCATGCGTACGGAGTGCATATCTCCTGTCCGTACGCATGCACATGTCCTGTCCCCCTTCGGCCTAGAAACCAACGACAATAAACTCGCCATGGTGTGCAGCGCATGCGCTGCGTCGCTAGGCCAGACCTAAATATTACTGTGTAGTGGTTAACCTGGCACTTTTTATTTGAGGAAGACAACAATGTTTCTTTTATATAGAAAACACATCAGTAAAATTCATGATTATACCAGGCCATTACTTCGACATGCTTGTCTCTTTATGTCTAGCTATTTAACTAATGGATTTAATGGCAGTTCCAGTTCCAGCATTGGATGGAAGGTAACCAGTACAATGCAGTTCATTAAGGGAAAGTTCCAAGCACTGACTTCATTTATGTTAATTTAGGGTCCTTGAAGTTATAGTTCTGTTTCAGTAACCCCGTTTCAAATCTGTTTGGTTACTCTAATTTGTAACTTTACAATCCGAAATCATAATCTTCCTGAAAAGTTGAACTTCATTTAAGATCTTTATAATGGCAAGTGACTTGCTGTATAGTGAGGCCTTTCCACATGTAAAAATAAAGTGAGCAGTGTTATTGTGTTGATTCTGAAGACCTTCTGACAGGTTGGAAGTTTTTCCAGCAATTAGCAACCCATAACCTTACTTCCCTTATCCTGCAGCACAGGTTTAGCTTTTTTTCTAACCATTACCTCCATCCCTTGGTTAACAGTGATTATGATTCTTCTCTCCTACTATTTGTTGCTCTATTTCAGGAGGATATTAATGTATGGCTCCTTTTCTTTACGTATCCCTGTCCCCACCTTGTTTAGCATTGTTGAGAGTGAAGTTGTGCTCATAACCTTTGAAGTAAACTGAAGTCGGTAGTTGGTATACCAGCTATTACACCTGAAGCACTAGAACTGGATTAGTCTGCATAGAATGTGTTACTTGATATAGAATGTCCAATAAGTTGTGAACACCTCCATTTGCAAGGAATCGGGTGGAGGGTTGGTTGAAATTTCATGATCAGAACTAAAAATGTTTTACTCTTTATTATATGTGTCCCTAATTATTTTCCCCTACATTATTCTTAGTTGTTTCAGAGATGCCTCATGAAAGTTTTACACATCGACCTATGGAAGTGCTACCTTTCTTATGTAAGAGAAACAAAGGGAAAGCTACCAAGTTACAAGTGAGTATAGAATATTCAACGCTTAGTTTCTCTTTTATGGAAGTATGTCAAAATGTTATATACTTTACACACTGCCAAGCCTCTCACTGGCCCTTCTACTCATGTTTCAGATAGAACTTACAGGTTCAAACTTTTCTTCTACAATATTTTTTTTCCATGTGTCCGCAAAAGAAGCTAGGAATTCAAAATCAAGTTTTACCTTAAACCATAATCATTAAATTCTAACTTATAACCAACAAATGTCTTTCCATCAACCACCCAAAAGTGCTCCTCTGAGCACTAAACTGTGCAATCTTAGACACTTGAAGATGCATTTCCTCCTACAGGATAGTCACAATATTTATTGATACTTGCATGACCTAGCTCCACATTTCCAATCAACCATCAACCTTTCGCAGTTTTACAGTGCGTTGGTGAAGTCAATCCAATCTTAAGCTGTTAATCATTCTTTTCTTAACATTTTATTTGAACACAACGTCTTGGATCCTCTTGACATTCGAATTTGCCCCTCAAACGGCTGTAGGTACCTCTGCCAACCAAGGTATTCCAACAGCTGTGTCCTTTGGGCCCCTTTCAATTATTCTGTTGCATTTGAAACCTTAAACCATACAATTTGTCTCCATTATACCTCTTTATGTTTGAGTTCAGAGTACATGCATCCACCCACATCTGCCCCTCACTACATACGGAGTTCCCAAAGCCTATGTTCTCTCCTGAGTACTTTTTATTGTTTACTTGCTACCAGTGTTGAACAAGGAACATTTTCAGAGTCCTCCGGATTACATTTTTATATCATTGCCTGGCATCCCATCTTTGTCAATTAATCTATAACAAATAAAACTTGGATGACATTTCTGAATGAATGCCGCATCTTGAGCCTAAATGCTAGACTGAATTCTTCTCCTTACACTCCTTCGAGAAGGCCTAATCTCTTCTAGTGTTGCCCTAACCTCGTGATTCTGGACCGCAACATTATTTAATAGAAAAAAAGAAAACTAATAGCCTCAGTGGCATATTCGAGCCTGCCCTCCTTTTAAAGACTCTTATCAACAGTGGTTTCTTATGACCAGTTTACATGGAATCGGTCCCAGAACAAAAAACACCTAATCTCTAATTCCCATAGAACAGTTATACAGCCCCATATCACCCCCAGCCTTTCCTAACTGCATTTCGTCCATGAATCAATAGCACAAACCTTCTCAAAGAATTTCACGCCCTACAGAATGATGCAGCTTCACTCATGTATAGCCTCGTGGGACCTATATACCTATTTGACAGACAAATAACTGCTGCCTTACGTTGGAGTATGCCACTTCAAAAGTCCGGTGCATATATTCATGACATAATATTTAAGTATATTTGTGATATCTTTACTTTTCAATGGGTTTAAAGGCAGCTAATCTTCATGCCTGAACTTTGTAGATTTGGCGTCCTTCACATTTTGCCTCCAGGTTTTGAAAAAGTATGTTTTATTTAGTGTATACCTCTTAGTTTTTAAGATATGTTTTCTTTTGCCAGAATTTCTCCTTTAAATAGCTACATTACTGATGCTAACTGCCTCAATATCGCCTTAATAATAGGCTGTCTTTATTTATTCTGGCAGGCAAAGGGGCACCAGATACATGTTAACATGTGAAAACCTACATGAGTACATTTTTGCATTTGCCTGGGACATTGTCTGTAGCAGAGGATGTATTCATTCATTTGAGTAGCTCTTCTACATTGATCTGTGCTCTACCTGGCTGTTGCATGGGTTTGATGTTCTTCACAGTTGAGTGGGTCTACCACTTGCCACATTCTCTGTGATTTGTGATGCATCTTTACTTTTTTTAATCAACTTTCAGTTTCCTTGTAATAAAATAAGATTGAGGACATAGGACCTTAGTGAGATAACTGTTGGGCCTGGCCCTTTTTGTAGAGTTATCCCCAAACTTTTAGCCTTCTTCCTCCTATTTGTTCTAACCTGTTTTTGTTGGCTTTAGGACTCTGGACACTTTACCACTGCTAACCAGTGCTACCAGAGAGTATGTGTTCTCTGTCTAAATTGTAATGGCGATTGGTTTATTCATGATTGACATATTTGCTTTACTAGTAAGTCCCCAGTAAAGTGCACTTTGTGTACCCAGGGCCTGCAGCACTGATTATGCCACAAGGGTAGCCTTGCAAACATGTCTCAGACCTGCCACTGCAGTATGTCTGTGAATACAGTTTTAAAATGTCATTTCATCCTGGCCAGTGCACCCACTTGCAAGGTCCAAACCTTCCCTTTTATTACATGTAGTTCCCCCCTTAAGGCAGCCCCGTGGACAGGATGCCGTGTATGTAAAAGGTGGGACATGTCCTGGTGTGTTTACATGTTCTAATAGTGAAATACTGCTAATTCAATTGTTCACTATTGCAAGGACTATCTGTCCCTCGGGGTAATATGGGGATTGCCTTTAAATATCTTTGTAGTGTAATTTCCCACTGGGAACAGATAGACATTTGGAGTTTGGGGTCTCTAAACTCACAATTAAAAAATACATCTTTTGGTTGAGTTGGTTTTAAATTGCGTGTTTGAAAAGTTCACTTTTAGAAAGTGGGCATTTCCTTGCTTAACCGTTCTTTGTCTCTACCAGTCTGCAGAATGCATGTCTGGGATAGGCTCTTTTGCATTCACTCTAGACAGTCACACAAAGGGAGCTGAGGTGTGCTTTGTGTGAGAAAGTGCCATCTTTCTTGTATGGTATGCCCCCACTGTTTGCTGAATTGCTGATGTGCTTTGACTGAGTGTGCCCTGGACTCCTGCCAATCAGGTGCCCAGGGCCTGTGTTCCTTCCCTAAAACTGCTGAAACCTAAACCCAATTGGCAACTCTGGCCACAGGTCAGCCCCTGGTAAATGGTACCCTAGGTACCCAGGGCACTGTGACCAGAGAAGACCCCTAAGGGCTGCAGCACTTATTGTGCCACCCTCAGGGGCCCAATACCCTGACACACACACACACACGCACACACACACTGCCTTTGCAGGCTGAGTGTCTGGGTGCAGAACTAAACAAAGAGTCGACATGGCACACATCCCTGTGTGCCATACCCACAATCACACTGCCCTGGCATACCTCAGTCACCCCTCTAGCTGGGTGCACTATGCCAGTGGTGTGGGCACAGGTGCATGAGCCCTGTGCCCCTACAGTACCCAGGGCCATTCCTGGGCACTGTAAGTGCAGTGATGCCATTAAGAGTATATGGTGCTGGGAGGTTGTCATTACGAACTCCACAGCACCATAATGGCTACACTGAAGACTGAGAAGTTTGGTACCAAACTTCTCAGCACATTAAACCCGCACTGATGCCAGTGTGGGATTTAATGCCAAATGCACGACAGAGGGCATCTTAAAGGTGCATCCTGAAACCTAACCAATTCCCAGTGTCCTGACTGCATGGCTACCGAGGCTGCCACCACCAGACATCTTTCTGTGCCCCTAGGTCGAGAGCCTGCCACTCTCTGGGGGCCTGAAACAATGCACATCCTGGGACGAGGTGCCAAGCCTCCTCCCCCCGGATGGGCAGAGGAAGCTTCCAAAGCATGCCGCCTTTGTGAGCTTCTCCAGGCCACTTGCTGTACTCAGCAACTGGCCCACACTGGTTCTGACCGCCACTCTGGCAGGAAGACAGGCAGGAAAAACAAAGGAAGGAAAGGGGGTGGTGCCAGCCTCTGCCAACCCCACAACTCTGGGCTCCCGCCATCTTGAGGATGGGGTGCCCTACCCAATCAGAGCTAGCTAGGCTCCTGCCCCCTCCCACTGGAGAGTGGCATGATAGGGGGTGTACTGACCCATTGGTCCCTGTCCTTGCCTTACCTGTAACACCCCTAAATGTAGTATTTAGGGGCACCCTGAACCTTCCTACCTCCCCTGCACCCTCCCCTGCACCCGGTGCCCAACTCCTGGATGTCTACATATCTTCCAAGATCCCAACTTACCTCTCGAAGTGGTGGTCGCACCTGAAGAATCTCCGTCCCTGAGTCTGCAGCCTTTGTTCAATCTCCAGTTCTCCCATTGATTAACACTGGGTGCCCGAAGGCCCAAAAGCACCCCGCACCCTGCAGCCCGAGTGCCGCTAGAAGTGCAGCAACTACCCTACTCTACTTCCCCACTTGCCCTGTGTAAGTGACCAGGAGCTCAGCTCCCACAGCCGCGTGGTCTGCCTGTTAGCAGCCACCAACCGAAGGCCCCTTCTCCTCCATAGGATAAAATTGGTCCTACTCACTCTGCACCCCGCTGCCTCTGTGCCGCTGAGGGTGTAACAACTGTACTTACCTGACCCTGGGAGACCCCTGAGTCTACCCCCAGAACCTTAACTCTGCCAGCCGAGTACTTACCCAAAGACCGATAACTTAATTTTCTCCATAGGGTAACATTGACTTGGTTTCACTCAGAATTTCTTTTGTGTGGAGTTTTGCAACTTCAAAGTATTTCCTAAAAATCATCCGATCAACAAATTCCGAATTACTCACCTGTTATCAGGAGAGATCCCAGGGCTGTATCTTTCAGCCCAGCACTGAACCTTAAAGTAATTATAATCATGATTTACTGTTAACTCAATTTTCCTCCATAGGAATCCATTGTCTGGTTTATACCTAAGTTTTTTCTGTGTCGATTTTTCATACTTACAAATATTCCTTAAAAATCGCCTGTGTAACAAAAACTATTTCTTTCAACTGTTTACAGGAAATGCACCAGGGCAGAATCCAGGATCCAGCCCTGAGCTAGAAAAACTATTGTAAAGTAATTTTATTGCATTTACTTAAAAACTCCCATTGAGCTCAATGTTATTTCGTGTTTAAACCTGTGTTGCATATTGCAACAACTGTAACTATTGCATTTAAAAGTAAACTGCTATTTGAAAGTATTTAATTGCAACCTCTCATTCTGAGAAAGTATTTATGATACCTACTGTGGTTCTAAAATAAAGTAACTATATATTTTTATATAATAAACAATTGGCCTTGAGTTCAGTTATTGAGTGTGTGAGACCATTTGCTGACTGAGTGTGTACAATAAATGCTTTACACTGTCTTCTGATACTGCCTTACTGCTCGGCCAAGCTACCACTTTAGAGAGTAAGGTTATATCTAACTTAAGCCTCTGCCATACCACTGGGGACTGTGAACTCTGTGCACACAGTACCTTACTTTGGTCCAGTATATACAGAGCCACTTTCTTACACCTTGTATATCCTGATGGCCCATCACCAGGCTGATTAGGCAATTCTTTCAAATTACTGGCAAAAGGTTTGCATAGCATCAAACAATACTTTACATATGCATGGAATGCTTTTCAGTACAGCAAAAGATACTTTGTATTTCAGTATCAAACTTGGTACAATACCGTGAGAGACTAATTCAATCTTATGGGAGGGTAGACAGGTGAGTAACTTGGAGGTAAGTAAATGGTTTTGAGATTCACTCTCCAGGGGTTTTGGTCAATACTGGGCAAAGGTCGGATCAAGGTAGGTACTGCACCACCAGCAGCACTGGACCCAATGTTATTCTGTGGAGGCTGGGGGCATCTTGAAGAGGCACGGCTAAGTACATGCGGTTCAGGGGCACAGGTCCTGGGGGTTAACACGAGCACTGGAGAGGCCATCAAGGAGCACTGAGACTGCACCACCAGCGGCAGCCGAGTGGAGATTGCAAAGGAGGCTTCCGGGGAGGTGGGGGGATGGGAATGAAACCAATGGAGATCCTCGGTTGGGGAAAACGGCTGCAGGCTCGGTTTGGAAGGCTAGTTGAAGGAATCTCACTACTTGAGAGGTAAGTTGGATAGTGGGGGATTGCTAGGTCACCGTCAGTTAGGCACTCCTAGGCCTGGGGGCTGCAGGTGAAGAGGTGTTTTTAGGCATTTGGTTCTCCTCACCACTCTGGTCACGATCAGGGGGAACCTTCAGGTTGAGGCTGCAGGCACAGTGGGAGAAGGTCAGGAGAGGTCGTTCAACACTGGATTCCAGGTCAAGATTACCAGGGAGACTCGAAATTTGCCTAGCATAGTAACAGTAAGTTTCAATTCTATTAAGGACACAGAGGCGAGGATTATGCTTTTCTCTCCCCGCTGTTTATTCAAAAGTCACCGCATAGCAGCCAGAAAAGCAATACACATGAAAAATATATCACATAATACCCAACATCGGGTTAAAATTATCAACAGAAGAAATCAGAACACATTCAGGGAACTCCATATCCCATCAGTTCATGTACATAGTCCTTCTACAGTGTCCATAATCCTTAAGGTAGTCCGTCCATCTTGTGGTCTCTTCCTCCGCGCGAGACACACCACCTCATCCACGGTCTTGCTTTGCGCCATCATTGCCTAGCAGGAAAAACACAACAGCGTGAGCGTTGTCAATTCCGCCAGAGGAAAAAGACCAATCTTTAAGAAATACCACTCGTCATTACCACAAGTCTAAAAGATCTCATTTAATGGAAAACAGATTACTTACTTTACATATGCATGGAATGCTTTTCAGTACAGCAAAAGATACTTTGTATTTCAGTATCAAACTTGGTACAATACCGTGAGAGACTAATTCAATCTTATGGGAGGGTAGACAGGTGAGTAACTTGGAGGTAAGTAAATGGTTTTGAGATTCACTCTCCAGGGGTTTTGGTCAATACTGGGCAAAGGTCGGATCAAGGTAGGTACTGCACCACCAGCAGCACTGGACCCAATGTTATTCTGTGGAGGCTGGGGGCATCTTGAAGAGGCACCGGCTAAGTACATGCGGTTCAGGGGCACAGGTCCTGGGGGTTAACACGAGCACTGGAGAGGCCATCAAGGAGCACTGAGACTGCACCACAAGCGGCAGCCGAGTGGAGATTGCAAAGGAGGCTTCCGGGGAGGTGGGGGGATGGGAATGAAACCAATGGAGATCCTCGGTTGGGGAAAACAGCTGCAGGCTCGGTTTGGAAGGCTAGTTGAAGGAATCTCACTACTCGAGAGGTATGTTGGATAGTGGGGGATTGCTAGGTCACCGTCAGTTAGGCACTCCTAGGCCTGGGGGCTGCAGGTGAAGAGGTGTTTTTAGGCATTTGGTTCTCCTCACCACTCTGGTCACGATCAGGGGGAACCTTCAGGTTGAGGCTGCAGGCACAGTGGGAGAAGGTCAGGAGAGGTCGTTCAACACTGGATTCCAGGTCAAGATTGCCAGGGAGACTCGAAATTTGCCTAGCATAGTAACAGTAAGTTTCAATTCTATTAAGGACACAGAGGCGAGGATTATGCTTTTCTCTCCCCGCTGTTTATTCAAAAGTCACCGCATAGCAGCCAGAAAAGCAATACACATGAAAAATATATCACATAATACCCAACATCGGGTTAAAATGATCAACAGAAGAAATCAGAACACATTCAGGGAACTCCATATCCCATCAGTTCATGTACATAGTCCTTCTACAGTGTCCATAATCCTTAAGGTAGTCCGTCCATCTTGTGGTCTCTTCCTCTTTCTTCGCGCGAGACACGCCACCTCATCCACGGTCTTGCTTTGCGCCATCATTGCCTAGCAGGAAAAACATAACAGCGTGAGCGTTGTCAATTCCGCCAGAGGAAAAAGACCAATCTTTAAGAAATACCACTCGTCATTACCACAAGTCTAAAAGATCTCATTTAATGGAAAACAGATTACTTACAGCCATACAGGGAGGGATCTCCGCAGGAAGCATGGGTGGGATAATCCTCGCCTCTGTGTCCTTAATAGAATTGAAACTTACCGTTACTATGCTAGGCAAATTTCGATTCTATGTCAGGACCGGAGGCTTCAGATTATGCTTGTTCAAAGCTGATTAACCACCAAACTTGCAATATCCACCACAGGCTTAAAATAAAACCGCTTGAAAGTGGAGTCCGAGGACCAGTCCGCCGCACACATCAGGTCCTCCAGACGTCCCCCTAAGGAGAAAGCCTTCGAGGCCATGGCACCTCTAGCTGAATGAGCTCCAAATTGTTTAGTATCAATGCCAGCTTCTAGGAGCACCCACCGCACCCAACGGGCGATAGTGGGGGAAGACACCGCCTTATGCGGTTTTCGAAGAGCAATTAAAAGTTGCCTCTCACATGGGGGGCGAAGTTCCAGCGTGACGTCTTCGTACGTCTTTAAACACTGCACCACACAGAGTTTGGGAACGTCCACGAAGGCCTCATACGAGATGGATCTCGTAGTGGAAGTTTACGATGGGAACGACACCTACGACCAGGGGATCCACGTCCCGTCGAAGACACCAACGAACCCACCTGGACCAAGCCGAGCGGTACCTCTTTGTTGTACTGTCAGCCCACGCCTTAGACAGGAAGGACTCAGCCGAGCCCGAAAGTCCCGGGAGCGACCAGCGTCGCCTGAAAGCCGCCACGCCATGAGGTGGAGAGAACCCTGCATGATGAGGTGATGAGGCTCCCCGTCTGGATTGAGAAGGAGACGAGGAAACGGGGGGAATAGGATTGGAGAATCCCAAGAAAGTTCCAGAAGAACCGGAAACCAAACTTGCGACCTCCACCAGGGCGTCATCATCACCACGTCCGCCTTCTGGCGGCGCAGATGGGCCGCCGATCTCACCACCATCGAGAACGGGGGAAAAGCGTAAGGCTGTTCCCGGCTCCAATCTTGGAGGAACGCATCAGTCGCCTCCGCCAGAGGATCCGGTCTCCAACTGAAAAACCTCGGCAACTGGAAGTCGAGACGGGACGGGCCCCACATGGTTTCTAACCAGTGAAACACCCATGCGTCCAGCTTCCAGAGACTCGAATCTCGCAGGTACCTCGAGTGCCAATCCGCCACCTGATTGGCTTGGCCCGGGAGGTACTCCGCCGTCACCGAGACCTGATGGGCTAGGCAGTAATCCCAAAAATCCTTCGCCAGGTCTGCTAACGCCCGCGACCAAGGGCCGCCCAGGTGGTTGACATAGCGGACCGCCGATATGTTGTCCATCCGTAAAAGAACACATGACTTCGCCGAGTCCTTGGTCCAAAAGAGCCCGCCAGAAGCTCTAGGCAATTGATATGAAGCTACTGCTCCTCTAACGACCAACCGCCGCCTTTGGAAAAATCCCCGCAGCGGGCGCCCCAGCCTGTTCTGCTTGCGTCCGATTCTATGATCAGATCCGGAATCGACCCGAAAATTGCTCGGCCGTTCCACGCCTCCATATGGGAGAGCCACTAGGACATTTCCACTTTCACTTCCTCCGACAGAGGAACCGACTGCTCGTAAGTTAGGCCCCTTCTGAGGTGGTAAGCCTTGAGGCGTTGCAGGGCTCGATAATGAAGCGGCCCTGGAAAGATTGCCTGAATCGATGACGAGAGAAGCCCTACTACCCTCAATCGTGGATTCGCTGACTACCCTGCAGCTTCCGGACCCCGTCACCTGTACTCAACAATTGTGTGACGATATTGCCCTCTACTTCCACACTAAAATTGCCGATATTGTCTCGGCCTTAGAGCTACAAAGGGCCTCTATATCTTCTTCCACCTCTCAAGTGTTTCCCTTCTCAGTTTCCGTTAGACCGGCTAATCCTGTCCCCCTGTCTAGCTTTCCCCCCCCTCTCCTTGCAGGAATTGGATGTCCGCCTGGCCAAGACTAGGTCGGGCTCCCCCCTTGACCCCTGCCCTCTTAATCTCCTAAAGCAATGTAAGGATACCCTCCTGCCTCCCTTACTTGAGATCATGAACAGGGCAATGAGAGATGGTATTTTTCCCTCCCAATGGAAGAGAGCGGTGGTCAAACCCCTCTTGAAAAAGCCTACCTTAGACCCGGAGGTGTATAAAAACTTTCGCTGCTCCCAGCAAAGATGCTGGAAACCCATCTGAACCAGCATCTTGCATCCTTTCTGTATACCTCTGGTCTCCTGGATCATTCGCAGCACGGATTCCGAAAGGGTCACAGCACGGAGTCAGCCCTCACTGTGGTGCTTGATAACATCCGCACCACAGTTGATAAGGGCTTGAGTACCCTGCTGATCCTGTTAGATCTTACGGCTGCATTTGATACCCTGTCTCCCCTCGTCTTAACATCTCGACTAAGGGAGATAGGGGTGGAGGGGCCTGCTATGAGTCTGTTGGCCTCCTTCCTAGACGAGAGGGAACAGAGAGTGAAGCTGGGGGAGTTCCTATCTCCATCCCTGCCGGTAAAATGTGTCCAGGGGTCGGCGTTAAGTCCGACCCTTTTTAATATCTATGTGACCCCACTGGCCAGGCTCATAAGATCTTTCGGGATGGAGGTAGTCTCCCACGCCGATGACACCCAGATCTTGCTGTCTCTCGTCCAGCCTGTTAGCACTTCTGCCTCCAATTTTAGACACTGTATGGAGGCAGTTGCCCAATGGATGATTGACAATTCATTGAGGCTAAATGGCGAGAAGACGGAGATCTTGGCGGGAAGGAGGACATCTGGTCGGCGGAATGGTGGCCCTCATCTCTGGGGGCTTGCCCTGTACCTACCCTCCTAGCACGAAACCTGGGGGTCATGATCGATCCGGCCCTTTCTATGGGTCACCAAGTCAATAGAACAATCTCCACCTGCTGGGGTATTATCAAGATCCTGCGGAAGATCAAGCATTACCTGACCATACAAGCACGGAAGCAAATTGTGGTTGCATTGATAGCCTCCCGGCTCGATTATTGCAACGCCCTTTATGCTGGAGTGAATAAATGCCTGCTACAGCGACTTCAGACTGTGCAGAATGCCGCGGCGAAGTTCGTTTTGGACCTGCCTAGGAGGTCTTCGGCTACTGCCGCCAGGAAATCCTTGCATTGGCTTCCAATTGAAGCCAGGATTTCCTTTAAGGTCCTCTGTTTGGTCTACGGGCCTTGAATAGGAAAGAGACAGGAGGAGTAAAAGATCTTTTGATTCCCTACACTCCCTCGAGAAACCTTCGCTCCACTAAGAAGTTTCTTCTCTCAGTACCACGAGTTCGAAGAGCCAAGTGGGGAGGCAGAGCCTTTTCCAGCCTTGCTCCTAGATGGTGGAACACTGTGCCCTGTGATATTAGGACACTGCCTTCAATGCAATCGTTTAGAAAGGCATTGAAGACGTGGCTTTTTGCTAAAGCTTACCCTTAGTCTGCTGGTTTTGCCTTTTATGACTCTTTTTATAGGCGCCTTGATGCTTCCGGGCAAAGTCGTGCGTTATAAGTCTTATTTCATTTCATTACCCTGGCAATCTGACGTAGGGACGTGTGAGACTTGGCGATCGTCTGCCAAAGCACGTGCCGGATCTTGGCCATCTTCCGAGAGGGAAGGCTTAAAGACGCCTGCCCCGAGTCCACCACGAACCCTAGGAACACCATAGTCTGGGAGGGTGTGAAGACAGACTTGTCCTTGTTGACAATGAAACCCAGACCCTGCAAGAAAGAAATCGTCTGGTTGAGTTGAAGCACTAGCTTGTTGGGACATTAAGCCATAAGCAGAGTGTCGTCCAGATAGACGATCATCCGAATTCCCTGACTCCGAAGGACTTCCACTGCCGGGCGTAGTAACTTGGTGAAACACCAAGGGGCAGAGGAAAGTCCGAACGGAAGGGCCGTGAATTCGAAAATCTGGTCCCGCCAGAGAAATTCGAAAATCTGGTCCCGCCAGAGAAACTGTAAGAATAGACGGTGAGGCGGGTGTTTGGGACCCACCAGATAGGCATCCTTGAGGTCCAGCCGGACCATCCAGTCGTTGGGCAAGAGCACATCTCTCAGGAGGTGGATACCCTCCATCTTGAAGTGGTTGTATACCAACCAGCCGTTGACCTCCCGAAGGTTTATAACGGGTCTCTTGCCCCCGTCCGTCTTTTCCACTAGGAACACATTGCTGAGGAAACCTGAGGGGTGTCTCGTTGATCGGCAAATGGCCCCTTTGCGTAACAGCTCTGAGACCTCTTCGTCGATCAACCGCCCATCTTCTTGCGAGAAAACAATTGGATGATCCGCTTTCGTCTGGAAAGGCTGATCGTAAAATTCTATATCGAAACCTCGCACGGTCTGAAGAACCCATGCGTCCCTCGTGATGGCCCGCCAGGCATCTGGGAAACAAGCCAACCGCCCCCCTATGAGTACCTGATCCGGATGGATTACACTCACCGTGGGAACTATTGTTTCCAGCGTCGTTCCTGAAGCCACCTCTGCCACGAAAACGTTGGTTCTTGGTGGGGTAGAAGTTGGTATAGTTGGCCGAGGAGTTGTACTGGCCTCTGCCGGAGCCTTGTCCCCTATTGGGTTGGTTCTGTCCGCCACGGCCGGTCGTGAGGCCCCTACCATGACCGGCCCCCCTAGAAAAACGCTGTTGGAACACCCTCTTGATGGTGGACTGGGCTTTGTCTAGGGAGGAAAAGGTGGAAACAAACTTCCCCAGTTCTTTTATAAACGGGTCGCCAAACAGGCCGCCTTGCGCCACCGCTCCCGCCTCTGAAGAGGCCAGATCCCCTAACTTGGGATCAAGTTTGATGAGTAGCGAGCGCCGGCGTTCAGTGGAGAGCGCGCAGTTGGCGTGGCCCAAGAAAATTATTGCCCTCTGCGCCCAATTAGACAACACATCAGGGGCTATTGTAGAGCCCGACGCCTTGGCCTCCTCTGCCATATCCAATTTCTTTGTCAGGGGGCCTATGGTATCCAAAAGCTTATCCTGGCATGACCGCCAGGAGCGGCCGATGCTCTTGCGGGGCTCCTTCACAAACTTAGCCATAAAGGTGGCCATCTTTCCGTCTAGTTCGGGAGTCAGGGCCACCTTCCCTTCGAGTGTCGGATGCGGACATTCTCCCCGCAGGCAACTACATGCCTCCTTCTCTAGAGGCTTGCGGAGGCGCCCCGCCACGAACCTCGTGACCTTGTCGCCCGGCGTCCAGGCCGCCGACCTCGGATAGTTTAGTTTAGTTTATGACATTTGTTAAGCGCTTGGTTGCACAGAGAACAGTGCGTCCCCGTGCTGACAACCCTACCTACATCTCTTCAGCTTAGCTCACAGAGGGTGAGCAAAGGGACACGGGCGAACTATGCTGAGTTTATCTTGGGGAAAAGATGGGTTTTCAGCCTCTGTCTGAACCTGGTTTCAGACGGCTCCATCCTTAATTCGATAGGTAGGTTATTCCAGTCGTTGCTGGCATGGTGTCTAAATGAACGTCCTCCCATCCTTGCTCTATGTATCCGAGGCACCACTAATAGCATGCTACCCATCGACCTCAAAGGACGTGAAGGGCGATAGACTGGAAGCAGGTCCTGAAGATATGGAGGTGCTTTTTTGTGAGCTATACGGTGGGTGATGCACATAGTTTTAAATTTGATTCTTTCCTTTATTGGGAGCCAGTGAAGGGAGCGTAATGCATGTTTCCCAGAGGCTCTCCTAGGGAGGTTAAGGACCAGCGTAGCAGCTGCGTTCTGGACGCGGTGTAGCTGTGTTAGGCCTTTTTTACTAAGTCCACATAGGAGGGAGTTCCCATAATCTAAATGGGAGGTGACCAAGGCGTGTACCATAGTTTTTCTGGAGCTGGGGGGCAATAGGTCCAGGATTTTCCTCAGGACCTTCAGAAGTCCATAGCATTTACCCGCGACCTTACCAACATGATTGGTGTAGGCTAGATTAGAGTCTAGAAGAAAGCCAAGGTTCTTAACTGTGTCTACTGGGGCCGGGACAGAGCCCAGTTCAATGGGCCACCAGGCAGAGGTCCAGATGGAAGGACATGGACCTACAATAAGAACTTCCGTCTTGTTACCATTAAGGCGGAAACAGTTCTGTTTCATCCAACCGTCAAGTGCCACAAGGCAGGCCGAGAAATTCTCAGCATCCACAACTGGATCACGGGACAGATTGATCACCAGTTGTGTATCATCTGCATAGGAGACTATTGCCACACCATATGACTCCACCAGTTTAGCAAGGGGTTCCATGTACAGATTGAATAATGTAGGGCTCAAAATCGAGCCCTGTGGAACCCCTTGCCTGAGACACCTTACACTGGATTTACATGGTGGGCAATGCACTTGGAATCTCCTGTTCTTAAGAAAGGATACCAGCCACTCATGAGCAGGTCCGGTTATTCCCTTTTCACTCAGGCGGTCCAGTAATACGGGATGTGATACGGTATCAAACGCCGCACTTAAGTCCAATAGGACCAGTACGGCCGTGTGACCTTCATCCGCCTTGCTCCGCAGCAATTCTGGATGGATGATGTCGTCCGGGTCCAGCATACCTGAGGCGTCCTGAGGCAATTCAGCCGGAGTACCGGACAGGCGCCAAGACCGCACTGAGTCCTCCTCGTCGTCGGTGTCCGCAGTGGAGAGCCCTCCCGGAGAGGAAGGGGCTGTCCCCTTATGCACCGAAGGGCCCGGGGTCGGGAGCGACGCCGGGGGCAGGGTCGGTTGCCTTAGCCAGAAACGCATCTCTGAGGCGTTCGAAGGCGTCCTTATCCACACCCGACTCACCCCCCGAGCCTCCGTCCCTACAGGCCTTCTTGGGTGCTGGCGGGTGACCCTCCCCAGGGGACTGGGAACCCGCAGGGGCACCCCCTGGTGCGAGAGCCAGTTTCGCGCACTCCTCCGCAGTACGGGCCGAGAGGCGATCCTCCATGGGCCCCACTATCTCCTGCATGCACCTGTAGATAGACTGATCCACTGCGTCATAAAATTCATCATCCCCCAAATACTGGTGGGTTTCCTCCTCCTCCACGTAATACCCTTCCGCCATACTGCCTACTTGCTATGTCGCGGAAAAGGCGGAAAGTTCTAACTGGCACTAGGGACCAGGGATATGGGCCAACCGGAGGTTAGCAAGGCTTTTGTCACTGGTAAACCAGGGAGTCTAGTGGCAGCACTCCACCCAGCGCGCTAACCCTCTCAGCAGAGACCGGGTCAAGGCCACCTCCCTGCGCGCTAACTCGGAGTAAACGCTGGCAAGTGGGCCAACCGCCCGACGTGCTGAAGAAAATTACAGCCCGAAGGCGTCAAGCGCGGTAATCCGCTAAGTACAGACCCGTTAAGGGCGAAGATCAAATTGGGGCAATACAACCCAACAGGGCGTCAAGGTGAGGCGGCAGAGGAAGACTCCGGCGTGGCTCTCCTCCTCGGCGCGGCTCCCGTCTGACGGGGAACCACACCGAGGAGGAAAGGGGCCGACGCCTCCCTCTAGCGGCGAGGAGGTAACACCGCAACTCTCGGGGTCAGTCGCGTCCGGGGCGAAGCGTCCCCGCAACGAAATACCAGGGCTCTGAAAGATAAACGTGCACAAGTATATCAATTAAGAGCCCCTAAGCCCAACTACAAAAATATACCGTGCCTAAAACCCAAAACACCCCCACATTGCAATAACGAGGGAGAGCATAGGAAAAAGCATTTAACTGGCTGCGAAGCAGCGAAGAAAGAGGAAGAGACCACAAGATGGACGGACTACCTTAAGGATTTTGGACACTGTAGAAGGACTATGTACATGGACTGATGGGATATGGAGTTCCCTGAATGTGTTCTGATTTTTTCTGTTGATCTTATTAACCCGATGTTGGGTATTATGTGATATATTTTTCATGTTTATTGCTTTTCTGGCTGCTATGCGGTGACTTTTGAATAAACAGCGGAGAGAGAAAAGCATAATCTGAAGCCTCCGGTCCTGACATAGAATTCAATGGGTTGGGGGACCACCTGGACTCCGGTCGTGAGCATCAGGTGCAGAGTGGTGCAAATGTCGCGGATCAGCCTGGATCCGGAGTCTTTGTGTTGGTTTCTTTCTGGACAAATCTGGTGTCCACAGGAGACAAGTCTTTATTGAAGACTGTACAGGCTCCGGTGGCTTCTTGGATGTTGCTGACTGCAGGCCACGCCTGTATCTTGGAGCAGAGTCGCTGGAGGAGGAGTTGGGCCGGTAGGACTGGGCCAATTCAGTTGTCTTCTTCTCCACTGCTACACGGCTCTCTGATTCTTTTTCTTCTTCTTCTTCTTCTTCCGTCGAGTTTGAGGAGCAAGGTTTGGAGGAGCCCCTAAATATTACATTTAAGGGTGTTACTGAGGTCAAGCAGCTATTACTGAGGTAGCTACTACTGTCCCCTAGGGTGACTACACCCTTTGGGTGCCCCCTCCCTTTGGGGAGAAGGGCCCATTGTGTTCCTATTGCGCCTAATTCTCCAGTTCAAGGTGGAGAATTTCTATACGTGGGGTTCACCCATAGCTTTCTATGGACTAAACTTGCTTAAACTTTGATAGGTGATATTTTGACTTATGTATGTTGGATTTTTGTCGTTTTAGTCTGGTTTTATTCAGATAAAATTGGCTATTTTTGTAAAGTGATGTAGACTCCTTTTGCAGTGTTTTCACTGTTTACTGTGTGTGTGTTTTTACATATTGCCTCTGAGATAAGCCTGACTGCTCGTGCCATGCTACCAAGTGTGTTAGCATAGGTTATCTTAGCTGTGTGATTCCCTTAACCTGGCTAGAGTATGGGTCCCTACTTGAACAGGGAGTAAACCTACCAACTAGAGAGCCCATCACCATATCAACTAGCCATAATCACTGTGGACATATGCAGAGAAGTAGAGAATGCATACTTATACAGATGTGGGAAGAGTGTCTTTGGCTTCAGAGATGATTGCAAGATAAGTGTGTGGGTTTTTACTTAAAATGTGTTTTTATTAGCAGTTCAATTACTGCATCATCACAAAACATAGTTCACCGTTGCATGCATTGACCAGCAACAGTGTACCTTATTGTCGTCAGACGTGATGTCTCAATTTCAAGAATACCTCCTACAATCCTGTGTACTTTGACAGGTACTCGCTAAAGATAGCAATGTTTCTCAATAATCTGGAGAAACATTGAAATCAGGGTTTGTGTGCCCAGAACATCTCCCTCCACCCCTTCCCACCACCCTGCTTCCATATATAGTTGGACTTTTAGGCAGAAAGAAGAACTGTAACTAGGCTACACAAATAGAACATTATGTGACCCTAGCTGTGGTGTTTGTGGACAGTGTTCAACTGGCCTGCAAGCACTACTTCAGTCAGGCCTATCACTCATTCATGTGGATCCTATGCTCAAGTTTGCATGGTATTCTCTAATAGGGTTGTCAACACCTGCGCCGTCCCCCCATCAAAGCAGATGTGCCACCCTATCTGGTCCATCTCATTTGCGCTTCTTCAACCCCTTGCCCATTCTATAAAGTTATTCCTCCAGGTCTAGATAATTAGGCATCTGTGCTCAGCCATTGAATTTCTTTACGTCGTTTGCTGACCATCACCCCTAACACTGTGATCCTCCTACTCAACTTTTTCTTGGGATTCTGTGATAGTAAGCCCAGCAGGCACTGCTTACGCTTGCAGGTCGACCTCCTACCCTGTTACTTATTAGATAAATTCCAATTCCTCCGCCCAATACTTTGCAACAACTGGGCACCGCCATATGATATTCAGAAAATCAGCGTCCACACCGCCACATCGAGTGCACGTGGGTGCCCTGTCAGAATCATCTCTTTTTGGTGAGAGGTAGG